>NC_058337.1:11099466-11402497 GCF_905475395.1 Chrysoperla carnea
ACGGGTACAGGGTAGCCACGGGTGCACTAGTTTTTTAAAACTACGATTTCAAAATTACAACACTCAAGGTTTGTTCAACGCTGTATCGCCCAAACGGAACAACATTGTATTCTTAGAGAGCTCAGCTTTATTGGAACAGTTACCTGACAGTTTTATACTCAAAAAAACTAATATCTTTTTATACAATAAAATTTGTTTGTTCGTTATAATAGTAAAATAAATTTGTATTAAATATTATTTTCTAGAAAATAATTTACAAGATTTTTAAGACGTAAGACGTTTGTGTCGTATCTTGTGTTGCACAGTCAGTCGTTGAGGTATGAAAAGAATAACAAACTTTACAACAATAATAAATTGAACACAAGTATTTCAGGTTTGTGTTCGTGTATGATTCCCTTTTTTTATATTTTTAAATAACATTCTTTAGATAAATAAGATTAATGTTAGTGACGTGCTTTTTTGATAATCAACACATTTTCTATACATAACTACAGGCACGTTTATATACAGAGTGTTCAATAATTGATAATAGAAAATCGCACGACTGAACTAAGCTTATCAAGAAGAATGAAAAAGAGATGAATGAAAATTTCGATCTGATGAGTACTTTTCGTTGAGTACCATATATGGTTATCTAAGAGTAGATATCTTTCTTTACTTACGTGATGTCAAAAAAACAAACGATTACATGATCTACACTGTCTATACATGGTATTTCAACAATTTTCTCAGTTAATTGTTTTTTTTTACTTGTTTTGTAGTAAATTTATGTTTAAATCACTTCCCTACCATGAGATATACGATGTACCGCTTGTGCTCTGTAATTGGATACATTAATTGATTTTTAATTAATTGATTTGTTTAACTATTACGAAAAGTACTCATCAGATCGAAATTTTCATTCATCTCTTTTTCATTCTTCTTGATAAGGTGCAAATTTTATAGCATGTATACTATATGGGAATATCAGTTGTGAATATATATATTCAAAACTGATATTCCCATATAGTATACATGCTATAAAATTTGCACCTAATTTGCGCCCTTGTGGGTAAATAGTGATGTATACAAAAAAATGTTTTGAACAAAAGTTGTTTATTTTTGCATAAGAAACAGTTTTTACATTTAAACTTTTGTTCTCTAACGGTTTACAAGATTGGTCCTACGGGTCCAAGGCCTAATTGACCTATGTTGCTCATTTACGAATTCGACCTCACTTTTTACACCCTGAACACGATGGCTTTCCTACACGTGAACACGCGACATATAGTTGTCCATGCGAGAAGCTTGGAAATTCTAAATTAATCCCGCAAACTTCCAACGACTGACCTTGCGATTTGTTTATGGTCATCGCAAAGGACAGGCGCACGGGTATGTTAATAAACATACACAATATAAACAATATGGGAATAAACACAAATAAAACAAAAGTAATGACAAACATTCTTCTTGAGTTTCTTCTTGAAATTTTTGGTTATGTTTTACAAACTGAATATAGATAAATAGTATAACTTCGCAGGATACTTGTACGTATCTTCCTATATATTAAACAATTTTGGTACACTCTTGCAACCTTGAGAATCAAGCGTAACAATAGCGATTCCGATACAAAATTCATAAATTTTGATTTCTTTAGTTTAATTTTTGGGTTTTTTTAATTTAGTTTAGTTTAATTTTGAAAATCGGTCCAGCCGTTTTTGAGTTTTAGCGAGACGAACGCACAGCAATTTATTTTTATATATACAGATAAATAAAATGGAAAAAAAAACCCAACTCAACCCACACCCACACCCAAACCCACACCCACACCCACACCCACACTCAACCCAACCCAACCTAACCCAGCCTAACCCAGCCTAACCCAGCCTAACTCAGCCTAACCCAGCCTAACCCAACCTAACCCAACCTAACCCAACCTAACCCAACCTAACCCAACCCAACCCAACCCAACCCAACCCAACCAAAAATTACAAAAATTGTGTTTTTTTGAACTTTTTATGGTTTTTTCGATTTTTACAAATTGCAAAAAGTGTAAAAAAAGTTTTTGTTTCCGATTTCGATAAAACTAAGTTTATAAGGTAATTTTGACCCGAAAATTACAAAAATCGTGTTTATTTGACCATTAAATGAGTTATTTTCGAGATATTTTATGAAACTGACTGTAGAGCCAACATTTTCATTCCGTTCAGTCTCTAAAATTATTCCGCATTGAATCTAATTATTCCGAAATTGTTCTTTTGATTTCAATTACGATTCATTACTGTTTCGGACACACAGTAATAAGTTGGACAAAGATCCAAGATATTTGTTATTCATTTTATTACATTAGTTTTTTTAAGAAACTGTCCGAAACAAATGGTAATCAATTTTTAAAATGAAAATGATTTTTTTTCTAAACCATCCCTGAACTATAGCGAACAAAACAAACGAAAAAATTTGAAAATCGGTCCAGCCGTTTTTGAGTTTTAGCGAGACTAACGCACAGCAATTTATTTTTATATATACAGATTGGTTAATATAAATAAAATTAAAAACCAATTAGTAAAACATTCATCCAGCGCAAATAGTCTTGGCAAAATTTCGTACCGCAAGAAAATATGTACATGAGAATAATACATATTTGTATGATAGTTATCGTGTTAACGGACGGACGAACAACCGGAAATGATCTAATTAGGTGATTTTCTGAACACATATACCAAAGTTTTGTTGGTAACATCAATATTTTTTAGCATTACAAACTTGGGCCTAAACTTAGTATACCTTGATATATTTCATATATACATGGTATAAAAATTAGAGTATAATGAATGTTTTGGCATCCAATATACTGTTATGCTTTGATGATTATCATGAAAGGCTGGCGTTGAAAACACATTATTAATATGGTTTTTCCTACTCATACTTAAAGCAATTTAATATCGTTATTTTTTTTAGGAAGATAAATTACTTTTCATGTTTTTAAACTAATGAATGATGATTAAAAATGTTTATAAAAATTCACATTATTCATTTATCTTATAGGTCAATGATTCTAAACAAAGTTGATATATACATTCCAAAATTTATATCTACGAAAAAAACATTCGGTGATACAATTTTGGCGCAGTATTCTTCACAGTTTTAAAAATTTTGTAGGCTTGTAGTGCAGAGAGCCGGTATTGATATTTTTTGTGTTCTACGTAATCAGCTGTTTTTATACCATGTATATATGAAGTATACATAGTATATTAAGTTTAGTCCAAAGTTTGTAACGCTTAAAAATAATGATGCTAGGAAAAAAATTTTGTCATAGGTGTTCATAAAATCACCTAATTAGTCTATTTCCGGTTGTCCGTCCGTCCGTCCGTCCGTCTGTGGACACGATAACTCAAAAACGAAAAAAGATATCGAGCTGAAATTTTTACAGCGTACTCAGAACGTAAAAAGTGTGGTCAAGTTCGTAAATGAGCATCATAGGTCAATTGGGTCTTGGGTCCGTAGGACCCATCTTGTAAACCGTTAGAGATATAACAAAAGTTTATATAAAATTGTTCCTTATCAAAAATTAAACAACTTTTGTTTGAAACATTTTTTCGTAAACATCACTGTTTACTCGTGAGGGTGCCAATTAAGTGGAAATTTTATAATTTGTACTATACTTGATTATCAGTTATGTATGTGTCACATGTTTGTATGTGTAATGTGATAAAGAAATCAACACTGACTATGCATGGTATTTCAACAATTAACTCAGTCAATTGTTTGTTTTCACTTGTTTTGATAGATTATCAATCCGGAAAGATGTTGAAACTATCAAAAAACTAATTACGTTTTAATGCCAGTCGTAACGAGTTTTCATGAGAGCTTATGGAATTCGAAGAGATAAAACGAGATAAGAGTCGATTTTAAATTATAATTTGTTTATTATTTATGAATTTTATAGAAATTTTAGCAGCTACTTAGTTTGATGCACATTATATGGAAGTCTTATATAGGGTGTGTGATGAATATCTGGAAAATGAATTTCTCAAGTCGAAATAACTCGAATGAACGGCTAGAAATTCAAGAACTTTTTTGATTTGATGCACCAAGACCACGGGATATGGTTTCGCTAATAAGTTTTTATCATTTGCTTGAAAATATTGGAAGATTTGACATTTATGTAAAAAGCAAAGTTGTCGAAAATAAATTTCACAACAATTTATAGTCCAAACGATTGAGGTGTTAACGTTCAACGTTAAAAACACATCAAATTTGAAGTAAATCGATAAATTTGTTATTTGTTATTTGAATTTAAATTCAAATTCTCTATTTAAATTTTGAATTTAAATTTATCTGTATATATCAGACGTAGAAAACATGGTCAGATAAAAAATTGTAGTGAAATTGATTTTAAACTTCTTTACTCTTTACAAAAATTTAGTTTTTCTTAACATTAATCGAGAAATTCACAAAATTATAAAATGACATCTTATCTCGAATAATGGTACATGATATTGAAAATTTTCGGAAGTTTCCATTTGATCAATTTTTTCTTCGGAAATTCGGCGTTACTTATTTTATAGACTCTATATACATGGTGGTCCAAGTTAAGACTTCATTAAATGGTAGATAACGTTAAATAATGACAATTTCCAATAAACGTCATACGATGTATTGCAAAAATAAACTCTGGCTGAAATATTTTTATATTTTTATACCATGTATATATGAAATATACATAGTATATTAAGTTTAGTCCCAAGTTTGTAACGCTTAAAAATAATGATGCTAGGAAACAAATTTTGTCATAGGTGTTCATAAAATCACCTAATTAGTCCATTTCCGGTTGTCCGTCCGTCCGTCCGTCCGTCTGTGGACACGATAACTCAAAAACGAAAAAAGATATCGAGTTGAAATTTATCCAGGACGTACCCAGGACGTAAAAAGTGAGGTCAAGTTCGTAAATGAACATCATAGGTCAATTGGGTCTTGGGTCCGTAGGACCCATCTTGTAAATCGTTAGAGATACATTTAAACAAAAGTTTAAATGTAAAAAATGTTCCTTATCAAAAATTAAACAACTTTTGTTTGAAACATTTTTTCGTAAACATCACTGTTTACCCGTGAGAGCGCCAATTAGGCGGAAATTTTATAATATGTACTATACTTGATTATCAGTTATGTATGTGTCACATGTTTGTGATAAAGAAATCAACACTGACTATGCATGGTATTTCAACAATTAACTCAGTCAATTGTTTGTTTTCACTTGTTAATAATTACAATAATTTTGCATTTTTTTCTTTCATGGAATTTAATTTGTAAGAGACCGATTTTTAATATATAAAGCTTATAAAATTTTACTCTAGCGGAATTATTATTATTATTTTTTAATTTGATCGTTTTCAGTTCTACTTTCGAAATGTCTCGGTGTGACAGCTCTAAACTTGGCCAAAATATCTGTCACCCCAGTAAAAAATAAAAAAAAAATTATGACAAAAATATTTCTGTATATTTCTGCTAGGATAAACCTTGGCAGAAATATTGATTCATATGCAAAATTTCGAAATCCTTGTAAGTGCAGTCTTACTGTCACGGGCTCCGGGGCTATAAATGTATTTCAGCGATATTTTTTGTGGTTGCCGTATATGTTTAACGAAAGCCATTCTCAATATACTACGTTAACGAAAATAAACAAAATTAAAGTTGAGCGTTTTTTAGTTTGTACACGATATTAATTTACTTTTTATTTATCGAATTATTTGAGTATGAATATGAGTATGGAAGTTAGCGGGCCATGCTCGAGCATCGGACCTCGAAGCAATGGTTCAGAGCACTTAGCCAAATAGACCCTTGTACTCTATCCCCGCTACGCTTTTCAGTGGCTATTATAACCAACTGATGTACTGAAACCCAGGATCTGCCTAGGGCTGAGTTTCCTAATTTCTTCTGGTTCTACTATGGCCGGACCAAACCATTTCCTTCGCTGCTGTATGAGCGCCGGACAGTAACAGAGAAAGTGGGTCGATGTTTCTTCTGAATTTCCGCATCTGTCACACGCGGGAGATTGTCTTTTTCCACTCTGATGTTGGAACTTGTTCAGGTTATCATGCCCTGTGAGTAATTCTACGATGACTCTAATATCAGCTCTGTTTAGTTTCAAGATCTCCTCGGCTCTGTTACCGAGCGAGTTTCCTTCACCCAACAGGCTTTTGGCGATTCGCCCTCCCTCGTAGTTGGTCCATGCCTTTAATTGTTGATTTTTCAGATTATCTTCTAATCTGTTAAGACCTTCTTGGTATGGCATCCTCGCAAGCTTTTCTTGAGTGAGAGCCATGGTATCGAATTATTTACTTTTTGACGAAATCATATGCCGATGAATGTACAAAATGCCACAAGTTTCATAAATATTTTTTACTAAACAACAAGCTCATAATTAAAAATTCATAATAATTTTATTATAATGAAAATAGTATCGGTGTAAAAAAAAAAATACATCAAATACTATTTATGCATAGTGCTGTAAAATAGTAGAATATGTGAATACATTCATAGTTATCAATGTGAATATAGAAAAAATATGATGACAATACACTTATTAGGTTGAAACCAGCATATGTGTTTGTTCAAAATATCTAGGGAATTTTTCAAACTACTTTCATATATATATATATGTTTGAATATCATATAGGAATATCTATAAATATTTAACATACGTACAGGAAGTGTAAAGGCGATCTCGTTTTGGATATAGTATCAGGAAATTTTTAGAACTAGATTCCTCATCGCACGTTATAATTTATTTACTGGTTGGGAGATAAAACCAAAAAATTTGCAATAATTTATAAAAAAAAACTTTTAACAAACAGAAAACCGACTTCAAAAGAAAAACTTTTCGAAAACAAATTAATATGCACTAAAAAGTAAAAAAATAACGATAATATAATGTAGTTAAAATTATTGTAACTTTTGGAGTCGGTGTCAGCCAAGGAAACACCTCTGACAGAACAGTTTGCTACATTAGCTTGGCTGACACCGAATCCAAAAGTAACAATAATTTTAACTACATTATATTATCGTTATTTTTTTACTTTTTAGTGCATATTAATTTGTTTTGGAAAAGTTTTTCTTTTGAAGTCGGTTTTCTTTTTGTGAAAAGTTTTTTTTATTTTGTGATTTTTAGTGAATACACTAACTACTTTTTCACTAAAAAAGAATCATCGAAATGGGTTGACGTGATATTGAGTTATTCGTCCTCTTACCGTGGCATAATGAATGCAAATTTAAGACTTTTATGGTTTTCTCATGGATGGCGTTGTCAGAACTAGACCAAAATGAAATGGGACCACACGGAAAGCACCAACTTTCAAATAGATAAAGAATCATCGAAATCGGTTGACGTGATATTGAGTTATTCGTCCTCTTGTCGTGCATAATGAATGCAAATTTAAGACTTTTATGGTTTTCTCATGGATGGCGTTGTCAGAACCAGACCAAAATGAAATGGGACCACACGGGATGCACCAGCTATCAAATAGATAAAGAGTCATCGAAATCGTTTGACGTAATATTGAGTTATTCGTCCTCTTGTCGTGCATAATGAATGCAAATTTAAAACTTTTATGATTTTCTCATGGATGGCGTTGTCAGAACCAGACCAAAATGAAATGGGACCACACGGGATGCACCAGCTATCAAATACATAAGAGTCATCGAAATCGTTTGACGTGATATTGAGTTATTCGTCCTCTTGTCGTGCATAATGAATGCAAATTTAAGACTTTTATGGTTTTCTCATGGATGGCGTTGTTAGAACTAGACCAAAATGAAATGGGACAACACAGGAAGCACCAGCTTTCCAATAGATAAAAAATAATTAAAATCGGTTCACCCAGTCAAAAGTTCTGAGGTAACAAACATAAAAAAAAAAAGTACAGTCGAATTGAGAACCTCCTTTTTTTGGTTTGAAGTCGGTTAAAAACAACCCCAAAATCCGATGATGTGTTACCTAGGAAACTAAAACTTTTTTAATCGATTCAGATTGCCATAAATTTTGAGAATATTTTGAAAATAATTTACAAACTGTTTATTTTATTTTTTTGTATAAAGTTTATGTTATTCATGCAAAAAAAAAAAATGATTTGTGAGTTATCAAAAGAAATTAAACATAATAGAGAATTTAAAGTGAGTACTAGAAAGTTTTATATTATGCCATAATAAATATCTTGATGCCAAATGTAGGTAATGTACGCTCATATCAGGTTGACTACTAAATCAGAAGTATGTCTTTTTTAAACTAATATTTCAAGTAATTCATAAAGTGTAGAATTAAAGTAGATATAATATTTAATTTTTTGTACAAGTATTTGAAATACCAATGAACTTGCAATACAAGTATGCAAACATTATCATGAGAGAAAAAATGAAGAAAAAACTTAAACCAAAATTACCAATGCACAGAAACGCAAACAGTATCGTGAGAGAAAAAATAAAAAAACCATTAACAAGAAACTAATTACACTAAACCTGTAAGGAACCGCACCACAAAACTAATCTTTATAATTACTTACTCATACAGTTATTTGCAATTTCAAATAATTTTTATCTTATTGTATATTTTCATTTTTTTGAAATTGTGTTTTTTAAAGAAAATCGATTACAAGTCCCACTGATTATTTAAAGAAAATAGGCAGAGGAAAAAAGCACAAAATGATCTTACCAAATGAACAGGTGCAAAATCAATCATTCAAACCAGCAAAAAAATTAAAGCAAATTTGAGTAACATAGTAAAGCGCTACATTTATAATATGCGAAGATACGATATTAACATAGTTCCAACCGGGTATCTCACGACACATCTCGTTTTATTTATACATTTAGTATATTACAAAACAATTACCATAAAAAGTCGATTGACCGTCTCTAACTTCCAATAAGTTTATTTAAAGTTTGAATAATTAACAAGAAGAGAATAAGCGTGCTTGTGTTTTTACAATTCTAGAAACAAAACCTTCAGATATTTTCAAAACTACCTGAACATTGGTGTACTTGTTTAAAAATCTCGAAATTATCAACGTTTCATTATTTAGAAATAATCACGAGATATAATACAGTTAACCAATTTTATTGTTTAACAAAAATTAGTGTTTCACGAGGTAAGAGGCAAGGCGAGCTTTTGGTATCACCTGCCTCGCCTCGCTTTTTTGTTATAGCCCAAACCTCGCGTCGGTCTCGGCCGCGGTAGAATGTTCACTACCCTGTCTTCGCCTCGGTCTCGGCTGGGGTTGAAAGTTGACTAGCCTCGCCTTGTCGACGTTAAATTTTTGCCATCTTTGACTTAATTTTCATGAGTGTAGATTTCGGTTGGGCAACCGGCATATTCGGATTCAGCTGGATCGAAATAGGGGGAAAAGATCTTTTGCCCAAAAGTAATGTGAAATGCATCTAAAAGTTCGATTTTCTAAAATTCTTACTAGTCTATTATCTTTTTACATGACAAGCTATCCAGGTACCTTAGCCGTCTTCTCCCTCGTTTTTTACACTACCTTTTCCGATATAATATGATAACATTGTAAATATTTAATTATTTTGTAATTAATAAATTTTTATTATAAAAGCAAAACATAATTTAAAAATTTTCTGGCGTAGGTATTGTATTAATTAATTTTTATATCATTGATAATGTATTTAGTATCTTCTATATAATTTTTAATAAATAAATATTTTGTATAAAATATTAAATAACAATAAGGAGGAGGGGGGTCACCTCGACCGAGGTTTTTTGGGACAGTTTGCATCGTCTCGGTTCTGAGAATAATATACCTTGACTCGCCTCGGTTAGTAACGACGCTTAAAATTTTGATACGGGTCTCGGTTGCGAGCCTTCGAGGCGAGACTGCCTGGTAGCCTCAGTGAAATACTAAACAAAAACGACTGTATTTAGAGTAAAGGTAGTTGATAAAGATATATAAATTTTATTACGAAAATACACAGTTTTTATTACGAGAAGACCTGCCCATTGGACATTAGAGTTAAAAATAACACATTTTCAAAAACCAGTAATACATGTAGTTATATAAAATGCACCTCTTATACAAGTTTTTCTATCTTGAGGTCTTCCCTCTGGTGTCTTTGATGAACGTCGGTCTAATCATTATTGATAAAATTTCCTATTTTTATTTATTTTGCATTAGCTGAAAGAGGGCCAAAAGAATCTTTATTGACCTATAGGTCTACAGTACAAGGTATATGGTATACATTTAAAAGTACCCTTGTGTAATTACTATGTGCAAAATTTAATTTCATCAAAAGTCTGAAGAAAAGCTTAAATTTTCACGGGTTTTTTCGATTTTTGACAAAATTGCGTTCGTCGCTTGAAGTCACAAACTTGGATTATTCTTTGGGATAACATTAAAAACAAGTCTGCTAAAAATCAGAACTACCCGATTTGACGTTAGCTTTGATGCATAAAGTTATGTCGATAAATTTTTAAAGGCTATCTCGGAAAGTATTGGGTCTACAGAGTACACTATCGTTTCATATTGTAGAAAATCTTTAAAAACAATCTGCAAAGGTTTCATAAAAAAACTAGTCCGATAGAGTTATAATCTCCAAAATCCAAAATGTTCACGGATTTTTCGATTTTTGACAAAGTTGCATTCGGCGCTCGAGGTCACAAATTTGGATTATTATTAGACCAACATCATAAACATGTCTGCAATCAAAACTACTGGATTTGATGCAGACTACCCCGTGCTTTAAAACGACAAGGCTACTGAATTAAAAGATTAAACATAATACTGTAACAGAGGACATTTTCAAGAAATTATCTTTATGAAAATAAAATGTCGATCGTATAAGGATCCTTGAATTTTCATAAATTTTAAAACATTCAGTACAAAGAAATGTAATAACAATTCAACGTGACAAAAATGTTATGTATGGGTTTTTTTTCCCACTGCATTGTACATACAATTTTTCTATAGAGCTCTTTCATTTTCATTTTATATATATAATATGTAACGTAGACGGAAAAAAAATCTTTCATTAAATAATGTGTCTAAACATTTCGTGTAATGATTCGTCAAACAGGCTGAACTAATATCCCTCATTTATCATATTTTTTGTATATGATTGCCAATCTAGGAAATTTGTTCGTGAAAGTTTGAATAAAACATTTGATTACAATCAAAAATTAAACGCAGAACAAAATTGTATATAAACACAGAATTGCTAGAACACAGAATTGCATTACATAACAAATTTCTTCCGAAGGACATGGAGCTATTGCTTTTGTATTAATGATAGAATTTTGAAGAAATTTCTTCAAATGATCATCGATCCTACTTGATAGATGTCAAAAATGGCCTCTACCGGTCGAAATTTAAGTCTAATTCGAATAAAATTTGGTATCAAGCAAGGTTTGGTATTTAAAACTTCAGTAATGAGAAAAATCGACAGATAAACAAGGAGTGGAGGTTGTGAAAAGTACAAAATTTTGAATTTAAAAAAAAAAAAATATTCTGGTATTTTTTTATCAGTTTTAAGCATAAAAGTACTCGATTTTCAATCTCTAAAGATATAAAAAGGTCGTAAATTTATAATTCATTCTTAAATATATTTAAGAATGAATAAATAATACATTATATTACCTTACTATATACCTATGTATTTGTTTGCGCTCCTACCATATTTATCTAGAATTGTGGACAAGTATTTGAATAATATTGAAGTTGTATTATTCATGTATTGAGCTGCACTGCCGAAGGCATCAGCGAGGCCGAAATGCCGAAGGCCTGTCCAAGAGATAGTAGTAAAAGTTGTGTTTAACGGGCAGGCAAAACACGGGGTGGGCTTGCGAGTGGGCTAAACGCACTTAGTGGGCGAGCTAAGCATAGTATAGCTATTAATGACTGCATGTTATTTAAAATTAATAATCACTGATCAATAACAGTAGATACTTACAATTAAATAAATTGTAGATGAAATGAAGTTCATCTCGTATACATTAAAATATAATTTAATTAAAATTGTTAAATAAATAAAATAATAGAAACAAAAATATATATTATTAATAATTTTTACTTATTAAAAAATGCTCAGTGAAATAAAATGCTATCTCCATAAGAAATCTTTTAAATTCTCTCTGAAAACTGTCTAAGTGTTGCATTCTTATATTGTTTGATTTTATTATAAATTTTTAGACACATATGCATCATACTCTTTGATATCAAGGCCAAACGTGTCCTCGGATATTATTAGGTTGGATTTGAAGCGCATGTCATGATCATTATTTCTCTCTTGTGGAAAAATAGGTGATAATGACGTTTTACAAAACACCCCACTTCATAAACATATAGGTAGTGATTTCTAGTACACTAAAATGTTCTCTGCAACAGTCTCTGTATTTTAAACTCAGTATGTTTCGAATGCATCGTTTTTGTTGGATAAATGCTTTTTGACAATAAGTGAAATTTCGTCAAAATATAATTCCGTACCTTAGATTCAATGTAAGAGATTAAGTGTAAGCAAGATATGCCAAAAGAATTATTCATGACACCTTTTCTCTTAATTGGCGTAAAAGAAAGTATAAAGAGCTGAGCTTGTTGCAGACTCCACAGAGTCCATATGATGCTACCAATTCAGCCCAGACACAAGATAGATTCCTAGAAATTTAACTGGATTATCTAGGATAGTTAAATTGAATTCTTTACTACCAATGGAGATGTTATTTAATGTGTCAAATTTAAAGGACATTGCCTGGGTTTTATCTAAGTTTAATTTTAAACCAGTATCATTAGTCACTGGAATAAAACTTTCAGGACATATTGTAAGAAAACCGTAAAATTTTCAAATCGATAAAATCAAAATGTCAACGTGATTATGCTCATAAATGAAATGACGTTGTTTCATAAAATATCAAGGCATAAGAAAATACGTCGGATTTTACAATTGTATGTTAACATTCGTATTTGTTGATACAAAATGAATGACATTTACATTGAAGCCCGCTGCCGATGCCACTGGTGTGAATAGATATATTATAACTCTTTTATCAGAAAGAACAGACCTCATAATATAACACATACCTACATCCTACATATACTTACAAACTCACTCGTTCCATAAAAATTTTAAGCTTTTCAAACTCAATACAACCCATTTAAAATGATAAATTTATTTAACATCAATTTTACATAATATATTTAACATTGAATTGATACAATCATTTATTTACTCATCATTGACGTAACGATGTTATTTTGCTCTATATCTTGGGAATAACAAAGTATTGAACAAAGATGAAAGATAGTAAAGTTGTATCTAGGGTTGAAATTTTACCGGTAATTTTACTTAATTTACCAATAAATTAGAGATCAATTAACCAGACAATTATCCAATAAGTTTTTAATGCCATCTAGCATATTTACAACGTATTACAGGAGCTGTTAAGGAAGTTCCCTCACCAGTAATAGAAAAAAATAAATTAGTATAAAATGATCCAAATTTTTAGTATGTTGTAGTTAACGATACATATTATTAAATAATAAAAAAATTTGGGTATCTTATCGATCAATTAAGAGAGTAATTCTTAATTGATCGATAAGATACCCAAATTTTTTTTTTGATTTAATAATATGTATCGTTAACTACAACATACTAAAAATTTGGATCATTTTCTACTAATTTATTTTTTCTATTACTGGTGAGGGACCCTCCTTAAGCATAACGCGGGATATATAAATTTTAAAAAATAAATGAAATTTTCATATCTAACACTTCAGTTGAAAACCTAGGCTCTAGCATATTTAAATTTTTAATTCCTCACAAGTTTATTGTCTTCAACTTTTGTAAAGAGCTGCAGGCTTCAAGGGCCCATGGATCCAATTTTTTTATAAATTGTTTTCCATTTTTTCGTGTTCATTGCTTCTTCTTTCCAGTTCTTAATTCCGATCTGTTGAAGATCCTCTATCGTGCCTCCAATCCACCTTCTTTTTGGCCTCCCACTTTTCCGTTTCTTTTATCCGACATACAACAAATGTGCCCCAGCCATACTACGCGATGATAATATTTACAATGTTGGGGTCTCTATATATTATATAAACTTCCTCATTTGTCCTTCTTCTCCAAAGCCCACACTCATCTTTTACACCTCCATAAATTTTCCTCGAAACTTTCCCCTCTCAAATCAGTAATTTATTAACCGCTGCCTTTTTCATAGCCCACATTTTCGATCCAAAGAATACCGTCGGCCTAATCATTGTTTTGGAAATTCGGACCTTCGCCGATCATGACACCATTGGGGATAGCAAGATTCTTCTCAAAGTACTGACGACCTTGCTTCCTTTTTGAAGCCTGTTATTAAAATCCATCTCTTCATCAGCATTTGCAGTAATCTGTAACATTTTGAAAGGAGTACGGTTTCTTTTGGGATTGACGTTTGAAAAAAGAAGCAAAACAAAGAATAAAACAAACAAAAAATTAATCAGCCTTCAATCTGCATTATCGACTGTGTAAAAATGTTTGGTTAATTATAATTCAAAAATGTATTCTACCGGTATTAACCGGTTAATTATAACCAAATTACTTACCGGTAAATATTCGGATAATGATCCTCTCACTAGTTGTATCTATTAAATAATTTCTTCCCATTCTCATAGAGATACCATATGGAACCATAACTCATCCATACGGACCATAACGGAACATGTTCCAATTGAAAATTAAATTAAATTTTCATGTTATTCTATAGTTTATTATTATTTCTCAATATTTATTTTACAAACATTTATAAACTACATAATAAGAATTAAAATTTAATTCACAATTCGATAACCCCTTTCATAAATACTTATAGTAACGATCATGGCAATTCGTTCGATTATGTCATGTTTAAAATATCATTATATTATGGAATTTATTGAATTTGATGTATTCAGGTAATTTTCACACGCTTTTCTAAAAGTATTCAATATTGAATTTTTTTCTGTAACGGTTTATTTCTTTTTAACTTTTATCTCAAAGATTATATCTTACAAGCTATCAATACAACAATACCTGAAAAATTTTCGTTGTATCCATTTTTATTTTCTTTGTCAATCAAATTTCACATTAAACAAGTGAAAACAAACAATTGACTGAGTTAATTGTTGAAATACCATGTATAGTCAGTGTTGATTTCTTTATCACATAACACATACAAACATGTGACACATACATAACTGATAATCAAGTATGGTACATATTATAAAATTTCCGCCTAATTGGCGCCCTCACGAGTAAACAGTGATGTTTACGAAAAAATGTGTCAAACAAAAGTTTTTTAATTTTTGATAAGGAACATTTTTTACATTTAAACTTTTGTTCTATCTCTAACGGTTTACAAGATGGGTCCTACGGACCCAAGACCCAATTGACCTATGATGCTCATTTACGAACTCGACCTCACTTTTTACGTCCTGAGTACGCTGTAAAAATTTCCGCTCGATATCTTTTTTCGTTTTTGAGTTATGGTGTCCACAGACGGACGGACGGACGGACAACCGGAAATGGACTAATTAGGTGATTTTATGAACACCTATGACAAAATTTTTTTCCTAGCATCATTATTTTTAAGCGTTACAAACTTGGGACTAAACTTAATATACTATGTATATTTCATATATACATGGTATAATAAATTTTAAAAAAAGATTCAACGTAGAAAAAAAGTTAATTGGATTTTTACAAATCCTAAATATTGATTCGCACTTTTGGGTGCGACTTGAAAATGACCTTTTCAATTTAGAAACAAAGTAAGTGGTTTGTTTTTTTTTATGAAAATAAAATAAAATAATTCGTAAATTTCAAGAATTATTTTTATTTACTTTTTCACTTGCAACATTTGTAATTTACAGTGTGATCATTTCGAAAGTATCCACCCTTAATAACTCTTGACCTGATGTGATCATTGTTTTGTGTGAAAACACGCCGATTTAGATATCGAGAGGGAAGTTCAAAAATATTGCTTAGAGAATTTTAGGTTTCATCTCTTTACCCCTTTTCTAACTTGGAAATTTCAAATGGCAACCCTTACCTTGTTTTTTTTTCATTTGAAAGAGCATAAAATTCTCTATTCAACCATGATGATGAAAAAATTGAAATCGACCTATTGGTTCTAAAGATAGACTACACAGAAGATGGAATTCGTACCTTAAATTTTGTGTCTAGTCTATCTTAGAGAACCAATCGATCAAAGTCTTTTTTTACTATGGTTGAATAGAGAATTTTATGCACTTTCAAATAAGGTATTACAAGGTAAGGGATGCGATTTGAAATTTCAAAGTTGCTGTAGCTGGGGTTAGGGGGATGAAACCTAAAATTCTCTAAGTACCATTTTGTACCAAAACAAAAATCATATCAATTCAAGAGTTATTAAGGGTGGATAACTTTCATCTTCTGTTGTAGGAGCCAATAGATCGATTTCATTTTTTTTTAATCATGATTGAATAGAAAATTTTATGCTTTTTCAAATGAGGTATAACTACGTAAGGATGCCATTTGAAATTTCAAAGCTGAAGTAACTAGAAATTAAAGGATGAAACCTAAAATTCTCTAGGTGCCATTTTTGAACTTTCCCTTCGATATATAAATCGATGTGTTTTCACACAAATCACATCAGGTCTAGATTTATCAAGGGTGGATACTTTTGAAATGATCCTACTGTATTGTATGTTTCTTATTGTGAATTCATTTTCAAACTGTGAAAGATACTACATATTTGTTTCTTCAAATTTAATTAGACAAAAGGTTTTTGTTGTTGTCAAGGTATAAAATAATTTCGACTACAGAGAAGAGAGAAAAAAGTTTAAATGTGTGTCAGTTTGATCGCTAAATTTAAAACTTTTTCTATCTTACAGATGAAATTATTGTATACCTTGAAAACAGCAGAAGCTTTTTCTCGAATTAAATTTGAAGAAATTTATAATTCAAAATATTACAAGTGGAAAAAGTAAACAAAAAGTATTCTTGCAATTATAATGGATATCCACAAATTCCACAAAAACAATTATAATGGATATCCACAAATTAAAGCTCTCTACCATTAATTAAAATTAGTATAAAATCAGATAGGTTTACATTATTAAGTAAAATATATGCAGGTTACAAATAAACAAAATAAAAAAAAAAGTTAATGTAATTATATTCTATTTCAATGGTTAATTTTACAAAAATCAATACATGTCAATCAATATTAAATTAAATAACCAATCAACATATGTGAAATATTTGCTAACATACACTGTTGCTGCCATAAAAACAAAATTTTCAAATATATGTATTTTCAAATGTATGTAATTTTTTTTTTTTTTTTGTATATATTATTGTAAACATGAGCTTTCAATACTTTGAAGGTTTTCATTTTTATCGACTAATATGCCTATATATAAAGTTATCCATAGTTGTAGGACCGCAGAGTAACCGACCATCGAATTGCCAATTCTCCAGATTTGAATCGGTGACTCCTGATATATAACATTGTTAATTTAGAACCCCTTACACTGATTATCTACTTTTTTCTTTTATTGAACCAACACACAGAAAGTGTTAAAAAAAACCGGGTCCAGTGACTTATGGAGCGCAAGCTTTTAGCCTAATACACATACCGTGTTTAATCTGCTAGTTTTGGAAATTTTCTTACAAATATTCAATAGTTCCATAAAAATAAAGGTACCAATATTGCACACAAATGACGCCTCATGCATCATTTTTCAGAATATTAGGCTTGTCCAGATACAACTTTCGATTTGATGTTCGAACAAGCACACGCACACCCTTTCATATGAGAAGCTCTTTGTATTTATCGCCTGATCGCTTGAAACGTGTATATCTAGACACAATGCAAATAAATATATATATTAAATTTTCGATTGCTCTAGCGCTTTTGATTTTGTGTCATCTCAACTCAACCACTGAAATTTACTGCTGATTTACTCCAAGTCCCCGAAAAAGACCTTATAATGACAAGGCTGTAGATGAGTCCATTCAAATACAAAAAAAAAAGTTAGTTTATTTTCATTGTTTGTTATCTGACAATTTAATGAAATATCGATTTGTTAACAGAACACAATAACGGGTTATCATTTTTTTGTAAAACATCGAAAGTTGAAGTAAATTGGCGAAAGAGCTACGAAAAAAGCACAATGTCTTAATCTAGAAGCAAAGGTGACACATGAAATGAGATCGGGTATTGTTGAAGAAAGTTTATTTCAGAACTCAATTTTTGATAAATTAAAAAAAATCTTCTCTTATTGGTATTAAATTCTATTTATTTTATTGGTATCAGGTAAAGAGTTATTAAGGATAGATACTTTTGAAATGAACGCACTGTGTTTAAAACCTCCTGTAAAGTAGCAAAAGGCGAAAGGGCTTTTTCAAAATTTAAACTAAAAAAAAAACTTTTTGCGAGCCAGCATGTACGATACATTATCTTTGGTCATAATAAGTATCAAATCGAAAGTAGATTTTAAAGCAAACGATATTAAATCGTTTGGAAACTTATTAGCCAAAAAAGCTGATTTAAAAAAAATTAAAAAAGAAAAATAATACAATTTTTAATGTACAATGTTTTTATAATGGACTAAAAAGAATAAAACAATAAATAGCTATTAAAATACTTGGAGATAAAAAAGTTTGAGTTTTCCAATTTTTCAATTATTTTAATAGCTATTTATTATTTTATACTTTTTAGTCCGTTATAAAAACATGGTACATTACAAATATGTTTTTTTTAATTTTTTTAGTCTTGTGTGAATGCTTTGCCATTCACTTCTGAGCTATGGTCCAAATTTCAAGTCTCTAGCTCATCGGGAAGTTCGTTTAAAATCAATTACAAAATTCCACCCGAAAATACAAAAAATGAGTTAATAAAAACATGTTTAAAATGTAACTAATTTTATTTTTGTGCTAATATTGGAAAAAAAAGGTTTCAGGTCTCTAAAATCCAAATATAAAATCAAACTGTGATTGTTAATACATATTTTCTTTAGAAATTCACTTTATTAAAATAGATCATTATATACAAACGTAATGTTCAAACATACATAGCCTTCACAAAGTTGATCATACAAATTAAGAGCGCGCCACCGTTCGTTCTCTCATCTCTTAACCCATGTGTGTCGTTTATTAACCGTAAATATTTAAATTTCTACAAGTAAATATTAAATATTTACAATTTAAATAAATTGTGTTCAGAATACTAATGATTGGTTTCAAATATATAAATTCGATGAAGTGTACATAATTTATATTATTTAAAAAATAAAAGAAAATTCGTAGCACAGGAGCTGCGTTAGCTAAGCGAATCAATCCCCTCAGAGAATGATAAAATTACACATTTTTCTTAAAATCAAATATTGCATTTTTTAATTTGAATAGGAATTCCCTATCATCCCCTTTTACCCCCTTAGGGGGTGAATTTTGGAAAATCCTTTCTTATCGGATGCCTAGTCATACAAAGAACATACTCTCAAAGTTTCAGGTCTCTACGATAAGAGGTTAAGGCTGTGCAATGATTCGTCAGTCATTCAGGACAAAGAATTTTATATTAGTGTATATATACGATGGGAAAGATATGGTCATTTGTAGCGATCTGGTGATTCCAGATTAATTAAATCTATGGTCACCATCTCGTATATATTACTTTGGCTACGCCAACATCCACTTATCCCCAGAAAACCGATTCGATAACTCGGGTTTGTTTCCCGGCCGATGCACCAAATTGTTGGATTTTGTTTTTACATATGATAACAACTTGATTGAAGTTTGAAGTCCATTTTCTGATGGTAATTGGTTTTATCCAAAGCAATATATGCGAGATAGATACCATGGATCTAAATGATCTTGTATAAGATCAATAAGAAATAAGAATCACCAGGTCTTTAAACATTCAGTTCACATTTTTAAAATATATTAAATACATAAATGCTTTGCGTACAAAAGATAGTGTTGACATGTATTGTTTGCTCACACCTTACGGTTCGCATTTTATAAGTATAATTGAATATGTGCGCTCTTTCCTGATTAGGCATTCAGTATTCGGCCGAATACTGCATACTATTCGGCCGAATACTACCGAGTATGGAAAAGTAACCGTAAAGGTCGAATATCGAATACTAACCGAAAATTCATTCCATCTCTAGTATAGTCTCTAAACAACCGTCCCCACATAACCATTTCATATAAATTCCAGTCTTCCTGTGCTAGTAGTTACCGACTTTATGGCATTTGCTTTGGTTTGCGACTTAGTGCCTTAGTCTATTGGCTGCCATTTCACCAGTCTTATCTGCCGTTTTATCTTCTTAAATTAGGATCCGAACAAAATTAATGACACTTAATCGAGTCGTTTCGCGTCGGACGAGTTTTTTCTTTTTAATTTTTTTGTCATAGATATCACTCGAATAAAAAATGATATCGACTTCGTTCAGGTGTCCACCGAAGCGTATTCACGACAATATTATCCGAAAAATCGTTTCCAGTCGATCGAGTTTTTATGTATTTTTTTATATCTACCCACGGCTTGTTGTCTCCGTATGCGATGGTTACGGTGATACCCCATCCAGAAAATTTTAAATTGGTTAATGACAAACACACTGCAAACAAGTATTCACTGACGCACAAACTGACATATATACATACATCTATTCACACACACACCCGCGGTAATTTTTTTCGTCGTCGGTATCGCGCGAACAAAAATGATATACTTCGCTTGAGAGGTTGATCGAAGCGTATTAACAGCAATATGATTCGAAAAAAATTTCATAACATTCGGTCGAGTAGTTTTGTGGCCGGCGAGCTTTGATGAAAACAATAACTTTTTTATCGGAAGACAACATAGTCTCCGTTAGTCGGGTAAAAAGAACTCAATTTCATTAAAAATAATATCAAAATAAAAAATGTAACAAAAACACATTAGTAATAGCGATCACTTGTAATATGGAAGAAAAAAAATGTGAAATAGATAAAAACATGTCTAAGTGATGGACGTATATGATTCATGGCTCTATATTTATCATAAGATGTCATTGGTAGAACATTTTTCTGTAGGTGATATGGAAGGTAGATGTGTTATAAAAGCAAGTTCAAATAAGTAGGATAAGTCTTTTTCATTTTTCTCTTCTCTTTCAACCATGTTTCGTGTATCTTACACTATAACTAGTTCCTATAAGTGGAACGAATAAAAATTCTGTATCAGAATCAATAAACAATAATATAACATAAAATTTCGATAAATGTTCTAAACCGAAAATATTAAGAAAAATTCCACAGAGAATTTAAACAGTACATTATTTTTATTTAGAAAATTCTTTATTATTTATCATATTTTATGTGAAATATAAAGGATCCAGCTTCGTGTTTCGTGGAAAATTAAGTAGATTTTCAGTTTTATGAAAACTCAAAATATACAATTTTATTAAAGGATTTTTCATTAAGACCGCTTGCCGTTTAAACTTAAACTTAACAAGTTGTGTATGATCAGACTTCAAGTTCAAATATTATAATACAGGATTTTTCAGTTAGATTCAGCAAGGTAGCAGCTTTGTTCTTCCAAATTGCTACTTTCCTTTTCCACCATATTAAGTCTGCAACAAAAGAAAATTAAAAATTATTAATTAACCTATAAGTAGTAACCTCTTACTCAACAATCCAGTTTATGCATTCCATGTGTTATATCTGCGTTTTAAGGTTATAACAAATGATTTTCAAAATCTTTGTTCCGTTTGTTCCGTGGCTTAAGACCTAAGTCGTAAACTTTATAAAATTGTTCTTTGAACATGAGTTAAAAGAATGCCTGCTTGTAGGGAGGTGTTGTTACTTTAGGTGGTCGATATGGGGAACAAATCGGCCTCCGCCAGCTTACCCATTGTCGGCAGTTTGATCATCCTGACCAAAAAAACATAAGAAAGGGGAAATATTTACCCCACGCAAACAGAAACGATGATTCCAAATTATTCAGCACTTGTGAGGGCTGCCGTGTTGATTCTGATGCGGCAAAATTCTGATTAATGAAAGCAGGATTTGAAAATCAACTGGAGGTAAGTACAAAAGCTCCTAAACAGTCCTTTCTAAAAAGTTATGAAAAGAAATACAAGTGACTACAAAATCTTTTCCTGTAAAACACACAAACTCACCGAAAATTGGAGATAGAGACTTTAAGTCCTTATTCAATGATTGCTACCATTCGAAGAGCCTAGATAGCTATGTCTGTAAAGCACGCCAATCAGAAGGACCTATTTGGGCTTAAATAAACGTTTCTTTGAAGGATGCTTTGCGCGCTATAAAATTAGCGTTCCTCGACATAAAGCCTTGTTTCAAACCTCTGTAAGAAGCCAGAATAGACTTGAAAGAGGGTGGTCTCCAACCTAGCCCAGAACGTCGAATCTGATTAGGCGGTGCTATCAAAAACCTGACGTTCTGGGAACTCGCATAGCTACGGTTCAGAGAGGGGAATGCATTTTTCAAACCAAAATTTTGCCGAAAAGTAAAGCATTGGATCGCAAATCATCTTATTGTTCTAATTATATTGTATGGCTGTGACCATATGCCGACAGCCAACAAATTCTGTACAGCATTTAAAGTAAATTTTCGCAAGATACGATCTGGATCTGGATCTGGATGGACCAAAAAACATAAATCAGAGCAGGTTCAGAAATATACCCTGAGCGACAGATAATGGACACCTTTGACAGTCTTGGCATACACGACTCCTTATTCTTAGTAAAGTGTATGATACAAATAAATGTGCAACCGAAAGCCTAGCGCAGAACTACAAGAATAAAACCAATATATATGCAGATATATCAGATAGTCAAATCGCCAAATCGCCAAATTCAAGTTAAACAAACTCCAAAACTAATTTGGAGTACATCGAATTATTAAAAGTATGGGCCAACAAAACAAAGCCATTAGTTCTGAGTGCCAAAACTCTTATAGAAGGCTTTTCATGAAAAAGGCCTTTACAGCTGAGGAA
Source organism: Chrysoperla carnea (assembly GCF_905475395.1). Lineage (NCBI taxonomy): Eukaryota > Metazoa > Arthropoda > Insecta > Neuroptera > Chrysopidae > Chrysoperla > Chrysoperla carnea. The sequence goes on from NC_058337.1 coordinate 11,122,442, forward strand.
AAACTTTTCAGAATACTATCTGGCCTTTTAAACTCAATAAGCATATGCCTAAAATCAATATTACTGGAAAGACGACTGCAGATTTTGTAAGATAGAGCAGGAAACTGCATCAAATGTCTGAATGACTTTCAAAGCGTCTCTCTCAAACGACACCAATACTTATTACCAGGAATACTACCATTATAAAGAATCTTAACAAAATCGTGTTCCTCGTTTCTATTTAAAAAACAAAAATTCAATTTCTAGCCCCCAACTGGACAACTTAATGACAATGCAACCTTATCTACATCGGTCTATTTTCTGTGGAAAATTGCGATTGCGAGGAGACCTCTATATGCCAATCCCGCATATAAAATTTTTGAATTACCTGAGAATAAAAATGAATACAGGCACCAATATTATACAGACCAAAAATTATTGATGTTATAGTCAATGTATAAAATGTATATAAACGGATAATTCTCGCGCGGGTGATTTGAAATCCGATTTTGTATACGAATCCAATACTAACATTGAATTTTATTATAGTCATTCAATCATATATTTTAAATTATCTAAATCTATATGTAATACCTAAAATATCCACAGACGAATAATATATTTATATGTATCATTCAAACTACTACTACAAAAAAAGAAAAAAAAAGAAAAGAAAATCTGTTTTTGAAAACAAGAAAACCCATTGGTTGTGACGCCACACAACCGCCATATATATCTTCTACATAAATAAAAAAAATCACCAAGTGTGTTGCTAAACGCAAATTTTTTTCATAATTTCGTTAATGCACAAGGAACGTTCTAATGTAGCGAAAAAACGTGAAAATTGCTTGTAAATTAGTAAAGTAACATGTTTTATTTTCCTAATGAGTATAATCTTATACTTAATTAATGTAAAAATACTTAATGTATGTTAGTATGTTTGCATGTAACGGAAACTTTGAACATGATTTTACCCCCCATTAAAACGTTGAATTTACTCGAAATTTGGCATACTTCTCAAGGACTGACGACAATACAATAATTTTATAACTTCATTTGATTATCCTGATCACCATTTTCAGGAATAACGATTTCCATATTTGAAAAATATTCGTTTATTTGCGCTCCCACCATATTTATACTGAATTTTTGATAAATAAATAATAGTTTAAAAAAACTTAAAAAAAATAAATAAATAATAGTTTAAAAAACTAAAAAACATGCTTTTGTAACTAGTCGAACTAAAAGGTAGAAAATAATTTCTTTAAATTCAAAAAATCATTTTATTGTAAAAAAGCGTGGGGTGCTAAATTTTAGCTATTGTAAATATTTTAAAGACAGATATTGGTAAAAGTAAAGTCATTATGAAATATCTTAAGAAGCACCCCACGCTAGTTACAAAAGCGTGTTTTTTAGTTTTTTACAACTCTATTTTTTTTTTTTTTTTTTAATTTTTACAAATTATTTTTTATTTGAAGATATATCGTGGTTCATTAGTAGGACTACTGTACTGCCTTCCGAGGTAATCAATGAGCGAACCATAGCCGAACAAAAATTACTTTTATTTTATTTGTATATATTATTTGTATAAATAACAAGGGAAATTTAGAAAATTAAAAAACTCCTGACAAATTTTTCGGGTACGCCACCCTAAACTCGTACTTACATAGCTAAGATCACTCTCCATTAAATTACTTTTCAAACAAAACAAAAAAATAAAAATCGGTTCATCCGTACTAAGATGCCACAGACAGACAGACAAACACACACACACACACCACACACACACACACACACACACACACACACACACACATAGCGGTTAAATTTAACAAAACACCCTTTTTTTTAGTTCGAAGGTTAAAAATGAATCACCATATATGTTCTTAAGCGCCAAACACCTTAAGAATATCCCGTTATCTACGGGATTGGACTCGATAACGGCTTGACCAATTCGGGTAAACCACGACAAGTCAACAAGGCGTATTTCGAGACCAAATCAAAATTGTGTCCACGGCGTTGTGCTAAAATTAGTTTAAAAATTTTAATAGGTATAAAAAAATGTTAGTTATTTCACATATTTCATTCTATGTTATTAATAATCATTAATAGTTTAAATAAAACTACATTGAATGGGAAAATACGATATCTTAGTATTTTAATTTTTTGTATTCATTGCTGTGAAATTATAATTAGACATGGAATATACACGGACAAATAACTCCGTCTGAGAATCAAAAACTTTGGAAAATTAATTATCAAGACCCGTGCTAGGTATACGCACTCTCACAATATATACTTTGGCGTACACTATTAGTGAAAAGCTAAAACAAGTGCAAATTTAATACTCACAGTATTAGAATAATTGTAGATCTCAAAATGACACCTTTAGGTATTAAATTTAGAATGGGGTAGTTTTTCAACATTTGCACACAGAGAAAACACAGCGGAAAATCTGCATTGCCTCGCGGCTGGCGGAAGCTTAAACTCTTAGTAAATGCTCATTTTTAAGTACTTGTATTATGAATTAATTATGTATAAAATCTAAATGATTTAGGTCGCTTCTTGTTTAAAAAAAACTTTAGGATATATAAATACATCCATCCATCCCTTTCAAACTTCTAATGTAATATTTTTGACATAAGATAAATCTGTAACACTGTATGTAACACTCGTTGAAAACACTGATCGAAATTTGACGTAGAAAACTTTATCTCTACAAATATAGAGGTAAGGAATTAATATCAAGTAATATTAAATTTTGTATACAATGAGAAAAGTTTTTTTTCTTTTTTTAGATATTTTTCATGTAACAATAAAAATAAGCTCAAGTAAAAATATGTTCCTAAGTCTCAAAAATCTATTTTTATCAATAAATCTATCTTGTTAACCAAATATATTAAGATGCAATTTCATTTATGTTTTTTAAGCCATCTATAAACAGTTTTTATCACATTTTATGAAAAAAACCATATACATACGAAAAGAAACTAGAATATTGCACAGTATATATATAAAAAATATTCGTTTCATAAAACTAATTCGTTCCATTCATTGTTTCTTTAAATTACTGTTCTTTAATTAAAACTGCACTGAATGGTTTAAATAAAACTGCATTAGATTGGAAAAAGGATATTATATATCCAAATATTTCAAGTTTTTGTAATCAGCACTTCGAAATTAGAGGCATCGAATTTACACTGAGAAAAAAACTCATTCTAGGATTATAGAATTCCTCGTTTTAAAACTAATAAATTGGAGATTCCAAATAGTGAAAAATTAAAAACTCAAAGTCCTAAAAATCTATTTTTACCAATACGTCTTGTTAACGAAATATATCAAAATGATTCTCATCAATTTCAATCAATTTTGTGTGGTTCTTACAATAAAGTTTTTTTAGTATATATTCTTTCTATTTATTTAAATTTAAATACGTAATGGGCGTTACTTAGGACCGGGTTTATACAAATCGCCGTCCTTTGGCAATGGCAAAATATGCCGCTTTAAGTTTCTTCAGCTAGTTTTGATACAATAAAATATATATACAATTTGAACTGAGGAGAAAAGTTCCACGATACAACTCTTTTTTTATCGATGCTATATAGGAATTTCGACTTTTCGAACATTTTTGACTATGAGTAAGACTAAATTCCCATGTACGCACAAATATTTTGAACTTTCGATTAATTTGCCACCTGGGCCCAAGGTCCATGTGGCTCAATATGTAAATCGAGGCCTGGCGTTATTTCATTGAAGTATATAGTCTCATCTTCATGTGTTATGTGCTTTAATGAGTTAAATGGCAAAAGCTATAAAAAGTGTCATGTGTGAAGACTTTGACTTATTTAAAGTACACAAAATTTGAGCAAATATAAAAAAGACCCAAGCTCGAGTTTCGGTTTTCGGTTTTCAGTTTTCAGTTTGTAAGTTTTTCAATTCTTTCTGTTTGTTTAAACCAAGAAAATATGTTTAACAATAGAATTACAAATCAAAAATGAACGTTATATATTATTTTCTGTTGAAGAGTTTGTTTCCAAAATTCAATGCTTATATTTCGAATTGCAAATGGTCGAACGTTTCTAAAGTATCTTTATTTACCAAAAGACTACTACTGCATGGATCTATGCCAGTCTGGTGTTTTGTATTACTTATATATCTTCTCAAAGATTTATAACATTCCATAACAATACAAAATTCCGATAATAATTGTGATAAGTATCCACAAAACACAATTACATTTAGTAAATATTTATCACAATTATTTTCAGTTAACTAGTTAAAAATTTCAAAGGCCTGAAGAGAATTCAAAATTAGAAATAAAATTCATAATAATAATATTTTAATGAAATTTTTTTACAAATTTACATTGTATAGAATAAGTCATTTATAAAAAAAAAATACTTTTGAGACGCATTTGGCACATGCTATCATTCTTTTATTATATTTGGAAGTTTCGAAGATAGTTTTATAATCGAAACTTTAGTGCTGAAGTGACGGGAACAGATACTTTCTATATGAAGTACTAGCATTGGTCAACAGTCTTCTTCTCTGAAAATTGTTTATCATTTTTAGTAGTCAATAGTCTGTCCGGATACCAGCGGACATCAAAACAGTATTTTATATACTTTCTTTAATAGAACAGTAAAAAGTATTAACGAACGAAAAAAATTATAATACTGTCTTTAACAGCATGGTTGGGAATCCTAGGATCCAATTGACCAATGTTGCTCATTTACGAACTAACTTTTTACGTCGTCAGGGCGCTATAGAAATTTCAGCTTGATATCTCTTTTCGCTTTTAAGTTATCGTGTCCACACATGGGCAAACAAACAGAGAGCCGCAGAATCTAGGTGATTTTATGAACAGCTATACACAAATTTTCTTCGTAGCATCAATATAACATTTTTTGCAATTTTAGATGCATTTATTATAAACGGAAAGCACATATTTATCATCCAGGTCATGTTTTCAATACAGAACTTTGTTAACAATATTTTTGTTACCAGTACCAACTTCCAGTTATTTGTTTTTGTTAAGTATGAAACGCATCCTGTATACTCGTAGATGAACAGTAGAGCAATCGTTTGTTTTTTTGACGTCACGTAAATAACAAAAGATATTCACTTTTAAATAGACACACACACAACTGTTATTCCTATATTAATACATACTATAAAATTTGCACCTAATTAACGCCCTCGTGGGTAAACAGTGATGTTTACAAAAAAATGTTTCAAACAAAAGTTTTTTATAAGGAACATTTTTTACATTTAAACTTTTGTTCTATCTCTAACGGTTTACAAGATGGGTCCTAAGGACCAAAGACCCAATTGACCTATGATGCTCATTTACGAACTTGACCTCACTTTTTACGTCCTGAGTACACTGTAAAAATTTCAGCTCGATATCTTTTTTCGTTTTTGAGTTATCGTGTCCACAGACGGACGGACGGACGGACAACCGGAAATGGATTAATTAGGTGATTCTATGAACACCTATACCCAAATTTTTTTCGTAGCATCAATATTTTTAAGCGTTACAAACTTGGGACGAAACTTAATATACTATGTATATTTCATATATACATGGTATAACAAGACTTTGGTGGATTTGATTCATATTGCCCCACGATATACAGAAGGTGTTTTATAAGATGATAAGCATGTCATATTCTCCGCGTATGACATTGTTTATCGTAAATCTTATGAAATATCCCCTGATGTCCAGTGTTGACACTTTTTGAAATCCCATGGAATTACAAGTCACCATTTTACAAATAACGTAAACGTTCTTTATCTTTTATGTTTTGTAAGTTTCATACCAGAAAAGATCACCTTGTGTGTTCCAACTAACAATTCATTTTCTGACAACCATAACATCATTGATATAAAAAGACATTCGATAAAGTGAGAATCAAGATTAGAACGAATTTGTTTGAATGTTTAACACTATAATAACGGTCTATAATTATTCATTCTACGAACCATTTCATAAAACTATTAAAATTTATTTTTGGGTTAAAAATGAAAAAATTTTAATCAGTTGTATTTCTGCGAAAAATTATGGAATTTGTAACCGCAATGGCTATCGCACAAATTTTTTAGTTTTGAAATCTATTGCTCAAAATGTTTTATCACCCGTTGACTCTATACGGAATTGAAAGGTTGAGAAATGTTATCCATAACTTTCATATGAAGTTTAGAAATATACCAAAATTTTAAAAATTATTTTACAACAAATCTGCTAAAACCTCGAAAGTTTGTTTATTTTTCTTGAAAATCGACCTATAATAAAATATATTCGGACGAGAAGTAGGAAAATGAATAAATTTAAAAACAAATCATGCAAGGGCATAAAAGAAAGCAGTTTTCGAATGATATTAGACATAATTCAATGCGTTGATTTTTTCTGAAGATACAGGATTTTAAATCCAGAAGATGCATTTTAAGCTATTTTAGAATTTTTTACGTATATTTCGTACTGTAGTTGAAGTTTGTGATCAAATTTACAATTACAAAGCGATTACAAAGACTTTAATGTAAACTGGTATTGCAGAGAAAAAATACGGTACGGAACTATAGTTGGAAATTTATTTTTGATTTTATTTCGTATCCTTCTTACCCATTTCCTTCAAATGCATACAAGAGTGTAACACACCTCACTCTCATCCTTTTATCGGTTGGTGACTTCATACCGTTCAGTTTCGTGAACCTTTATAAAAAAGAGTAGATTTTACTTTGCGTTTAGTTATTTGAATGATAAAGATAGATTATCCGATTTTATTTCTGCTTTTTAGTTAAAGAGAAAAATCTAGAATGAAATATTGCAAAATGATGATAATTTCATATAATTATCTCTATATATATAAAACAGCATGGATTAAAAATGACTTTTTTTTTGGTTAAGAATAAATCATTGAATGTCATTCTGTCGTTGTGAAGGCTGCGTTTTTAATGAATTGGTGATCGCTCATGTGTAATGCAAACACATAAATATCATTAAAAAAAATTATTTTTTATTTCTTAAACTTTTTGTTGTAAAAATCTGCTTTTATGTAGGCTATTGAAACAGTTAGTAATACACTAACTCAAGGGTACTTAGTTACGAAATTCAACCCTTTAAGTTTCATTCTCAAGTAACTAAGACTTAATTTTTTTTTAAAAGCATTAAATTTACTACAATTCTGGCTCTGCAGACCCTACAATTTCCAAAAGACATCTGTTCAAAAGTTATAAATTTTTTCGAACTTTAATTTGATTGAATATTTTGTAGTTCTGCCTTCCGTAAAGGTAATTAAGGTTTGGAAGCTGGAGGGGTTTTGGCGAACCTGCATGTGTATCATTTTCTACATTTTGTGTCTACAACACACATCTTGTTATAAGATCTGTTCTATAAGTTGGTCGGAGTCTTGTTGGAGGTACCTCTCTATTTTTGCAATTATTTCCTTGAACAAATTTATACACATGTAAGGAATACGCCATTCTTTCAGCATCCACTGCTACCCCATAATTATAAAATCCAAAAAAGTTAGTTTTTGGGCCAAACACAAATTTCGCCGTATGTTATTGTTTAACTTAGACTAAGATTCGTGATTCTGCGACCTAAAAAATCCTTTGGGTGATTGAAATTATCGCAGCAAAATGTTTATATTTAAATTTTATCCCAAAACAGTGAGTTTTTTGACTAAAAATGACACGACTCTCCAACTGTGGTGTGGTATAACTGCACATTGACCCAGGATGCAGGCAGAGGTTGGTAATGATAAATGATCCTGAAGGCCTAAGGAACACGCTGAAAAAAGGATTTTTGAAATCGGTAAATACGGCAGGTTTTCAACATTTGACACTTTTTTGCTGAAGCAGGTTGACAAATAAATTTTGATCAACTGCCTTTTGGAAACTTTCGTGAGAACAGAGACAGTACTGAGCAAAATTATAAGAAACTCTGAAAAACGTAAAGCGTTATTTTTATTCGAAAAATTAGCCCCCTCTATTAAAGAGTTGAAATCACCTAAAACTAAATAAAAGTAGTACATTTTCTTTTTTTTTACAACCTCTTGTTCGAGAACGAGGTTGAAACCCTGGATTAATTAAAGAGCCAACATACTAAAACTCGAAACTAACGGATTTAACGCTTGATTCGACGCCTGTGGTTCCTAATAGGGCACTTAAGTACACATTGCTAAATAGAGTGTTACATTAAGGTTTACTTGTATTTCTCGTATGGATTAAAAAAAGCATTCGTTAAATTATCCTGGTTCGATTATTGACCTCTACATTCATTGTTTGTTTTAGAGCTAGTGGCCAATGTTAACGGAAAATACGTCAAATCGAATAAACAATCGTGTTCCATTTTTTTTACTAAGATTTTTTTTCGTTTACCGAAAACATTTATTTAACGATGTGTGATTCATTAAAAATAATTAAAACGTCTGTATGTAAATTAAGAGTTTAGGCATGGGTCATTCTACGTTAACAGGTCTAGTTGGAAAACAACAGTAAGTTCAAAATATACATCGTAAAGTAATTTTAATAAAAAATGTAATTTTATAATAAATTCCAACTTGGTAAAAAAAATTAGACTGTAACAGGGGGTGTGTTATTCCCCTTTTCTCAGACATGAAATAGGCTTTCGATCTGATTGATGTTCGACATCAGAGCTCGCTTACTTCGAGATGTTACATACTTTCGGCCTGCCTTCGATGTTCGGCACCTTTAATTTATCTTTAATGATGATTTGTCTCAAATATTATATTTTAACGGAATAATATTTAAATTTATAAAAATTAAACATTAAATTGACATAATAGTAAAAGACCAATTACGAGATTTTTGATGGTGAAGGTCCATCATATATATTCAAGATATAAAATTCATTTCCGTTGAAGGAGATGTTATGCTTCAAAATTTAAAAAAAAATGCTTCGATTTTCTACCAAAGACATTTCTAGACGTCGAATTATCCATATGCATTTATATATAAAACACAAAAGGAAAAATTATTATTAGAAATGACTATAGACCTAGTGAAAACTCAAACGAGAAACAAAAATTTTCTTTTATATAAATTTATGTATATGGAAAATGAAAATGATTTGTTTGAAGAGTTGTAGAAAATTTATGATAAAGTTTTTTTTTTTTATGTTTGGCCTCCAGATTCCCATTTTACCTTTACTAGATGAAAACTTTTTTCATGAATGTCATAAAACGAAAATAAGAATTTACAGAGTGTATAACAATATTGGTGAATTTCTTTCCATAAAGTAAAAAATCCAGTGAAAATTACTTAACGCCCACATAAGCAAAAATTTCGAAGAAAAAGCTACAGAAAGACCACCTATTCTGATTTTTTACCCGACTGTCAAGGAGTGGTTATGTTTGTCGCGCGCACTTTGTATTTATATTTATTTGTAAATTCCTTTATTATCTCGTATCTTCCAAACGGCTCAATAGATTTCAAAAAAAATATATAATAAGATGGTTTTTTAGTGCTGAAACATTAAAAAGTATAAAATAAAATAAATAATTAAAAAATTAAAAAATTAAAAACCTGACTGCGTCAAATAAAAATTGAATACAAAGAAACATGTCCAGTAGTTTACATAGCGACTTTGACAGTCGGGGCCCATTAAAATCTAGACCGACTCTAATTTTCCCATTAATGGACCCCGAGTGCTTACGTCGTTATGTTAACTACTGGACTTGTTTCCTTCTTTTCAAATTTTATAGTAAAAAAAATGGTATTACTAGTGAGAAACAGGATCATGAAGATATGCAAAAATATAAAACAAATTCTAAAAGTGTTTTATGCCAGTGGTTTCATGGTAAGGGCAGGGCGACATCAGTTTGAGATACCAAAAAAAAAGAATATTTTTCTTATTTTTAGTACCTTATAAATATTTTAAACTTATTGTTAAAAGCATTAAGCATTATTAAGCATTATTCTAAGAACATTCTGCTACATTTTCATAAAAAAATATTGAAAATTAAGCCAGTGGTAGTAGTCAGAACCAAGTCATCTCAAAAAAAATTTTCCATGCCGTAATAAGGATAACTCATGATTGCTTCCTCTAATTAAGAGGAATTTCGTTTGTCCTAAGTTTTTCTTGAATTTGAAGGAAGAAATTAACAAAAAATCAACTTTTGAAAAAGTTTTGAGAAAAACGCGATTAAAGTTTGATACATGAATAAAATAGAGAATAAAATACATTAATAAAATACAGACAAAAAAGGGCTCAATTAATAGGACAGTTTTGCTAAAAATGACTTAAAATTTTCCGAGAACATTGCTTTTAAGTTGTAGTGTCAGAAAAAAGTCTATATTCAGTATTTTTGGCTCTAATTTAGTTCAAAATACCAAAGTTATGATCAATTTATAGAGAAGTTTCATATAGCTTTCGTTGCTCATATCAAGGTCACACTTATATGCTGACTAAAGGTTTTTAACTCTTGAAAGACTCTTCATAGGCCTTTTCATCATGTTATAAGCGCAAGTGCAGGGCTTATTTTTTCGTACTGACAGCAATAAGTTGGACTGAGATAGAAGATATTTGTTATTCATTTTATCACATTAGTAAATCATTGGGTGCGTTTACCAGAAAAAAGCGCTAGGAAGCGCTTGTAAGCAAAATGACGATTGTTAAGCGGTAAGCGCTGTCAAATAGTTGTCAACATTGAAAATGTTGTCAAAATTACTAATTGCACAAAACAACTTATGAACTCTACTTCAAAACAAACAAAATAAATAAGCAAAATGGCGGATTGTGTCAGCGCAACTGAAGTTAGCAAACATGTCCTGGCCGAAAACTGTACAGTTTGTTTTTCAGCGCTAGTAAGCGCTCTCAAGCGCTTTTTTCTGCCAAACGCACCCATTTAGTACGAAACAAAAGTGATTCGTGATTTTAAAATGAAAAGCCGTATTGAAAAGTTCTTTGTACTGTTGCGTTACTTTTGTGCCACAATGTATAACACATGAAATTTACTACTGCAAGTTTGGATATTTATCATTAATTTTCTGAAGTCAAGAACATCAAATCTAAAGAGAATAATTTTCTTGAATTGAGAAAAATTTTTTTCTTTGCTCTAATATTTTTTGTTTAAGTAAATTTTCACATTACTGAAGCTATCGTTTCATAATAATCTCATCAGTATCAAAATTTTTCGTATTTACATTCTGTAATATTTACTATTTGGCCTGGCTTCGACCTTCGGTCTCAGAGCTCACTTCGTTCGGAAGTGTACACTATTGTAGAATTTTGAAAATAATTATTTAAATAATACTTTTTAAAGTAAATTTTTTTTTCCTTTAGTGCACTAAAATGAAAAATTATTAAAATTCTGTCTCTCAACATTTGTATCTCAACATTTTCAACCCAAGTACCTCTTATTTTTTTTTTACATTCCAAAAGTAATAACTCTTGATCTGATATGATTATTATTTTGAGTGAAAACAAATTTTAGGTTTCATCTCTTTCACCCACCATTACGAATTTTGAAATTTCAATTGACACCCCAACATTGTCATACCTCATTTGAAAAGGCATAAAATTTTCTAGTAAAGCATGATAAAATAGGAAATTGATCGATTGGCTCTTAAGATTGGATACAGAGAATAAAATCCATTTTTATTAGCAAACATTGCAGATTGGGTACACTGTAAAGTTAAATTACAGCCATAAGAGTTATTTTATGACATGTTCGAAATTGCGAGCATTTATATCCTATACAGAAATACATTCTGTTTTCGGAAAAAAGGGATGTATTTAGTCTATCTTGCATGCTAATATTAACATTATATTTCATACCTTCTATATTCAATGTAGTCTTTCTTAAGAACCAGTCGATCGATTTAATTTTTTTTTATCAAGGTTGAACAAAGAATTTTATCTCCTGTCAAATGAGGTATCACAAGGTTGGCGGCGCAATTTTAAATTTCAAAGTGGAGGTTGCTGGGGGCGAAGGGAGGCAATCTAAAATTTTCTTGGTACAATTTATATATATATATATATATATATAAGTTTTCGACCTCGCGGATTCTGTGCTAACTTGAGGGGGGAGGTCAAAAACCCCACAATTATCTCGTTACTTAAGCCCATTTTGCGTTCGTTACAAAGTTGTAGAACATACGTTTTTGTGTCTTTATTTATGTATTAAGAAGGGTTTTGGTATTTGAACGGTCAAGTTCGTTAATGAGAAAAATCGACAAATAAACAAGGGCTGGGGAGGTGCGTAAAGTACAAAACTTTGAATTTTTTTTTCATAATAAAATATATTTTTGAATTTTTGTGATCAGTTTTCACGTCAAAAAGTACTAAAGTGATTTTTTCTCTGGAACCTTCATTTTCGAAATAAAAATTCTTGGAAAACTAAAAATGCAATATTCGATTTTAAGAAGGATGCTAAGTTTTACAAAATCTCTCCTTATAAGCATATAAGACCGAGACCCAATTGCCAAAATATTAGTTTGGAGTCATTATAGCAAACTATTAAGTTTTTAAATGACAGAAGCAATTTCGAAATTCTTTATTTTTAAAATATAAAAATAAAAATCTTTGATTATAACCACATTGAAAAATATAATACTTTAATAAAATATAAAATCCAAGTGAAGTTTCAACAGTTAGATACTAAATAAAGATTATTCTTGTAGAACTATCGCTACATGTATAGTACTCCCTAATATTCCCCTTCCTCGGTAGTCGTACATTCCATCAACAACATTTTTAACAGTATTTTCTTTCTAAAGCTATAATGAAATAGAATGGTGGTTTTAATTTCACTCAAATAACAACACTCATGTTCATCAACTGAACAAATATATTTCGATTGCAGTTAGAGATAGAGTTGCAATCAGTGTATGTTTAACGACAGTATAGTCTTTAACACCATGATTTTGCAATAAAATACAAAACAAAAACGTTTCCACTACTAGTACAAAAAATGAATCTAGAATTTTTTAATTCTTACGAAAAAATTTTTTGCCGGGTGTATTGACTGGCGATTTTTTGCATTGGCTTCAGAAAATTATCCTAAAAAAAGTCTATATGGTTTAAAACTAAACTTTTTCGTTTGGACACCCGCTCCATTGGGGTGAAGAGGGTTTATATCGTAAAGTAAATCAGATAACTTTTAAAAGATTTTAAAAGGTTAAATGCTAATGTAACTCGAAATTCAGATATTTGGATTAATAAACTCCATTATGCACATCCTCCTCCCCCTCGAGAATATGAAAAATTCTTAAACGGAACAAGAACATTTTTTTTTTTTGCAAATTAAGACTTTTTATCACGTATAAAGGGGTTTTAGGGGTCGCTGATCTCGAATTTTCAGTCAAAATGTTTAATTTGATAGCAGCCTGCCTCTTTTAGCCCACATAACTAAAACCTCTAAATAAATACTACCATTTCTTTTTTTTTAATTTAAGCCTTTTAAGGCAACTAAGGGGGTTTTAAAAGTGGTTGATTTTGAATTTATGATCAAATTGATTAAATTTTCACCTCCACCTCTTTAAGCTTACATAAATAAGACCCCCAAAAAAAGAAATATCATTTTTTTGAAAATTGTTAAGTGGTTCTGGAGCTAACTGTAAACGAACATCGTGTCATGAGATTTTTATATGTAAAGATTTGACCATCCTTTAGTACCTATCGTTTGTTTCACACACATCGCGTATCATTATACATGCCTAGCATTATACCCCTCATATGTGAATCACTATGTGGATATAGCCCACTTCTTTTTAACCCGTCAGCACTCGCGTCAACCGTTCGGTAATCTTTAGTCGCGTGAAGAAAGATTTGTTCACGCGTTTTATACATGTGCCAAATATTGCGGGTGTTAAATATTCTTTAACTTTGAAAATCATAACGTCTACATAATGTTATATAAATTTATTTTTTAATAAACTAGCTAATTAAAAATAGTTTGTTGGCGTGATTGATTAACTTTGTTTGAGAGTGAAAATGTTGCAGCAGAGAAATAGTCTAAATAATTAATTTATTTCTATATTTCTATCACAAGTTTTTTAATTTACTGAATACGACTTACCTTAAAGTAACGAAAGTACACGAACACTTTCTCGTGATGACTCAGGGGTACTCTCGTGATGAGAAAATTTCTCACAATATCTGAAGCACTTGAAAAAAATTCATTATTAAAACTAAAATAGATAAAATTATACAGAGATAGAAAAAGTTTCAACCATATATTCCAGTGGAATAACAAAAGTTTTTTATGTTTTAAATCGGATCAAAAAGCTCATAGCGCGAGTGCTGACAGGTTTAACAACTCAACGTTGATCGCCAATTTGATGGCAGTAATATATTTGTATAGGTCGTTCAAACTGGAATGGCCCAGAATGTATGCACTCAAATCTACACTTTCTCTTATTCTATACTATTTCAGTTTGACTGACCCATAACTCCCTACATGTCACTACAAAATTTGAAAAATGTGGCCAGGATGATATGATCGAAATTGGCGAGGTTATAGGTTACAAGGAACTCTTGATCCTGTATCCAACGGTGATATTATCTGGAAGACCAATATGGGGCCTAAATATTAATAGTATTGCTATTTCTACTATGGAAACGCTGAAAAGTAATAGATTTTTTTATCAAAATACATGGATTCAGATATATGACTAGATTTCCACCAAACGCAGGTATCAATTGAAATCCTGATAACATCAATCTTCATCATTAAAATTAGTCAATCGGTTGGAAAACAACGATGCCACAGACAGACAAAAAACCATTAGTTTTGCTGAGGATAAAAAAGTGTATAAAATGAATGTACATAAAACTTTCGTTAACTATTATGGACATTCAATAACTATATCTAAACAATGATTGTCGAAATTTCTGATACAAAATAAATACACATGAAATGCGCATTCAATATTTAAAAAAAGTACATAAACACACACTAATGACTATTTACAATACCCATCTATGCATGTGCATGCCATATATTGCTGACGTATGAATAGGAAAGCTTGGTAATTATTTTTCTGCATGTTTCAGTAAACTTTAATTTTGTTTTCACTAATAGCAAAACTTGTATATAACACAGACATGTTTCTTCTCAATTTCTATTGTAACATACACAATATTTTCACGTATCTATTTTATCACATTCGCAAATTGATGAATATTTTTTAGTTGTCTTGTTCTTTCTTAATATATTAATATTTTCAATTCAAAACTAGTACAATCGCCCTGGTATATAACCTGAACAAAATTAATCGCCAGCTGAATTTCGATACCAGAATGATTATGGTACATAAAAACATAATATTTTATTGTCTCACAATATGAAATGAATATATGAGATTGGGGGAAGGTCAAGAAAACTAGCTTACTATACAAATACTTCTTAATTCTTCTTTTTATAGGATCAATAGTTTGCGCGTAAATTACGATTTAAAAACTGTTATTGATTACTTCTGTAACTGAAATTATTCATATGCACTGATCGAAAATAAATGCAATGAAAATTTCGAAACAAATATTTATATTTATATCTTTATAACAGTCAGTTACAGTCTCATAAATTCGGACTCAGATTCGAGTTTGGTTAATATTTTCTTCGTTTTTTCCTCGGCTTATCCAGGGAGAGAAAGTTCTGCAGAAAATTATAGAACACCTTGTATGTATATATATACAAGGTGGGTCATTTTAATCTATAATGCCAAATAGCTTTGTAGTTAACCAGTGGAAGAATAACTAAAACAAAAGTTGCAGAGCTTGATGGTGGACATCATGTTCTGGCATCAGATTGGACATAGTTCTTCGGGTTGCTTTTACAGCCAATTTAGATTTCTAAACGGTAAGAGATAGAATATTTTTTTAAGTTTAAAAGTTGATCCTTATAAAGAAACTAACATTTTTTGTTTGAAACATTTTTTCGAAAATGTTAATTTTCGGAGGGAATGCGGCTTAAAAATATTGCAATGAATCCAAAGAAAACAGGCTTACTACGGAAAAATGCTGCTTACGGAATAATTTTTAAGGGCAATAGAGGACAATCGTCTGTGTCCATGACTTTGACCTACAATTATCGATAAAATAATAGGTTTAATAACTTGTTAAACCTACTATTCGATAAACTAGTGTAAAGGCGTATTTACACTCGGTTAAATGCAATAAGAACATATTTTTAAGTTGCATTTCCTCCAAAAGCTTAAGATTTTCGAAAAAAAAGTTAAGATGAAAAATGGATATACTTTCTTATTTAAAATGTTATCACATCCTTTACCATTTAGGATTTAATTTGGAAACCTGAAGAACTAGATCCAATCTGATGTCAGGACATGATATCATCCATCAAACTCTGCAACTTTTGATTGGTTGGCTACAAAACGAGCTATTAGCCATTATAGATTACAATAACCCACCCCACTGTATATATTTAAATATAAGAGTAGGTAATTATCTATATTATATTAGTCATTTAATAATATTCAACTATGGAAGAGATTTTAAAAAATGTATAAAATGATTTAATTGGATTTAGCCAAATTCTTCGACTTTATATTTTTGTAATATTATTGATAGAAAACAAATATTATTATGAGTCATCATTCTTTTATTGAACGTAAGCAAACCACGTCCATTGTCACGTGGTTTGATTGTTTACTATGATGTTTACTCATATTAATATTTGTTTTCTGTGGATAATATTACAAAAATAGAAAAAGTGGCATAATTTGACTAAATCCAACTAAATCATTTTATACTTTTTTTAAAATCCCTTCCATAGTCGAATATTATTAAATGAAACCTACTAAAGGCTTTTGATTATCATTTGCTACTGGTTATCATATGATAGTCAGAAATTGAAAAAATTTATCAATTTTTGTCATACCCGTATCTCCAAAATTAGGCCTCAGATCTAAATTTGGAAAAACCGTTTTCTTCCTTTTTTCTCAGCTTATTCAGGAAGCGAAAAATCTGTTTTTTGTTTTTTCTTCTATATAACAATTTGTTAAAGGTGCCTTCCTCGAAAGCAGGATAGATTCGGTACAAATTAGAAAAAATTCTGAAAGTTTCGAGGTCCTCTAAAGTTCTCTGAGCTCTAAAGTTTTGAGGAAGAAATGATTGTTTTAGTATATTCTGCTATTCCCTTTATTATTGACCATTCGTCCTGATACACTGACTTTCGATACAGTGCAAGTCTGTATTTTCGAGAAAAATGAGACTAAAAATTTTTATCGATTATCATAAAACACATGGTAATGTGTACAAAAATAATTTATTAACGCCATTATTTATATTTGCATTAAAAAAATGGAAGCTTAAAAACTTTCTTATCAAAAATTGTCAGTATTGATTCTATAAAAAGTTATAAGGAACAATAAAATTTCGTAACTCTTTTCTTTCCTAACCCTAAAAGTCGTAGAAGATATATTCAAATATTTCCTTGAACATTGACCTTCCCCGCACCAAAGGGGAGGATCTCTTAAATACCATTAGAAAAATAACAGTTCGATTAGGTTCTATTCTTTCCGAGATTATAATGACAATTTATCCAGGGCGACTGAGCTAAACGTTTTTAAGAAAAAAAAGCCAATATATAATATCAAAATAAAATTAAAAGATTTTGGAGCAAGCAAATTTTCTCGCAAGTTTTATTATTATTACTTATAATTGATAAAAGTTTTGTCCTCCACTTCCCATCATATACACTACTTGCACCACCGATCACACACCAGTAGCCGTATATTATTAAACATTTTGTTTTTTGATCAGAAAAAAATTATGGTTTTTGAATTAACAGTCGTTTAATAATCGTCTCATTCGTTTAGTGCCCATGTTCAAAAATATGTTTCTTAATGATGAAGCCAATTAAAATTTGAGTACTAAACCACATTCGATTTGAAATGACACACACCCAGAGATTAATGGATAATTTTTGTATGAGAATCACAACTACAATTATTATTAAGTTCGGCGAGCAAAAGATTTTTCACTTTAACTCAACCATAATTTTCACTTTAACCTGATGAAAACCATCAAGAAGAAAAAAGAAAAATGGGGAAGTAATTTTTTATTACAAAATACCCACACTTTCTTGGTCTTGGTCTGCGATATGTTATAGTGATCAAACCTTTGTTAAATTGTAGAGTTTCTAGTTTTATTCAAGGAAATAATGAGGGCCAGGATTAAAAATGCCTCAAGTTGATTCAATCACGAGTTTGAATGGGGCAAAAGTTTTGAACTCGAGTGATGGTAAACGGTCGAGCTAAACGCTAAAAATTCAATATGATTACAACCTGCATAGTGAATCAGTAGATCCAGGATTGCTGGACTGCCATTTAATTGCGTTCGAAATCCAACACAGCCAAAATAGGTTTGTAGGGATTCTTTGGGGAGAAAAATCGATCTAACTAAGTTTCATTTTTAGAAAATGTTGTTTTATCCGTGTTTTCAGGAAAAACTGAAACAAACTGAAAACTGTGACTCTTACTGCCATCTATTGGCGAAGAGAGACGAACTAACTGTCTTACCGACACTGGAACTCTAAAGCTATGTTTCGATAGATGGCGCTGCAAAGTAACACATATTTAATATGTAAAGGTTTCAGGGGCGAAACATCGATTTAGCTAGTTTTTTTCTAAATAAATAACGAGCAAAGCTCGGTCATCTAGGTACTAATAAATTATAGACGATATTTAATAACATTTAAATAATCTACATTTTTTTGTCTACGCATAACAGCCACTTTTTGTTAATTTTGACCCAAATTATAGGTATGATTAAATTTTTCCGAACCGATTTAGTCAATATTATTTATTTCTTTAAGAGAAATTCGTTCAAGCAATATCCTACCGGCTTACCCACCGGCAACCTGCACTTTCATCTTCAGGATAATTTTTTAAACGGAATCCAGCAACAATTTTCCATGCGAAAATTATTCATGATCAATGACAGATTTTACCGGGTCTAAATGATAGTTTGGGTAAAAATTTTAATTTTCGATGTATAAGTAACGCCGTAAGTTCGTTCTTTTATTGAATCTTTACTTGCTTATTACATTTCTTACTATAATGATTATATATGTGAATGTGGACATTATGCACATGTTTCAAGAAGCCATTTCGAATAGAATGAATCGTCGCTCATACTTTAATTGGTTGTTATCTCTAATTAACAAGTTTTTGAAGATGTTAACTAGACTACAAAATTTGCATGGTATAATTATTATTCTTATTATTAATCTCTTAAAAGCTATATAAATAAATCTCACACATTATGTTTGATGTTTTTGTTTCATTTGCATACCTAACGATGCAACTACTATCAAATTATTTTTAATTTTATAATGTTATGCTTATATAATCAATGTTAAAAACAAATACGAAAAAAAAAGATAATTTAAAAATACAATTTTGAGTATATATATATAATAACAATAAAACAGAATTATGAAAATAATTGTGATGAACAACAGTTTTTATTTACATTATAGCTGCTTTATTTTTTTAATTTATAATTTTAATTTTGTTCAGTGTACCTAATTCTTAATTAAGTATGGGTAATTTGAGTAAAAATTTTATCTGAATAATAACTTCTTTTTTTTTTTTTCGTTATTTTAATAAAAATTTGTTTTTATACTAATCCAGTGATTCAGTCAATATAGACGAAAAAAAGGCCGGACCTGGAAAAAATTACAATAGTGACTCTGAGGTTATAGATCGTTAGGGGGGCATGTAAAAAAAATTAAGAGAATTTTTCGTTCCGCTGTTTTTGAGAAAATCCAAAAAAATGGGAAAAAAAAATTTGGAATGCGTTTTTCTCGGAATCTATTGATTTAAGGGAAAAGTTTTTCAAATAAAAAATGTAGAAGACATTGTCAGCTTTTATGTCATTGGAGCAACGTCATACGAGTTAAATTACAAAAAGTGGGTGGAGTTATAGTATCAAAAAAAGGGTTTTCCACGGTTTTCATTAAGAAAAAATGATTTTTTTGTAAAAGTGTAAATGAAAAAGTTGTTTGACTTAAAATTAGCTTCAACTTTTATTTAAACAATTTTTTTGTAAAACTTACCGTTTTTGAAATACAATTTGCTTAAAAATCTGAAAGTTAAGTTTTTTAAAATTTTGAAAAAGGAGTACTTGATTTCCTTTTTATTTTCTTGGTTTATTTTAAACATACATTGTTTTACTATAGCTCGGAAACGGTAAGTTTTTCATAAAAATTGTTTAAATAAAAGTTGAAGCTAATTTTCTGTCAAACAACTTTTTCATTTACACTTTTACAAAAAAATCATTTTTTCTTAATGAAAACCGTGGAAAACCCTTTTTTTGATACTTTAACGCCACCTACTTTTTGTAATTTAACTCGTATGACGTTGCTCCCATGACATAAAATATAGTTGACAGTGTCTTCTACATTTTTTATTTGAAAAACTTTTCCCTTAAACCAATAGATTCCGAGAAAAACGTATTCCAAATTTTTTTTCCCATTTTTTTGGATTTTCTCAAAAACAGCGGAACGAAAAATTCTCTTAATTTTTTTTAAAGTTATTTACATGCCACCCTAACGATCTATAACCTCAGAGTCACCATTGTAATTTTTTCCAGGTCCGGCCTTTTTTTCGTCTATATTGACTGAATCAATAAGGGTCACTGTTATCGAAAACATAGAGGTTATCAAATTATTGTATATTACGGAATTTCCTACAAAACACAAACAATTATTTATTTTCGTAAAACTAACGGTAAGAAAATTAGATTAAAAAACTTTTAACGGACAGTATGCACTCCTTAACGGTATCTGTGTATTGAATATTTGTAATTAAACTTTAAATGAAATATAGATATAATTGAAATAAGCATTTCGAAAAGATTTGACGATCACCTCGGAGAACGTTCTTCTTTTGTAAAAACTTTTTCAAGTTATTTAAAGGCATTATTTTACCTCTGAAATAAAGGTAGATGGATTCCATTACTGAAAAAAAAAATTAAAATAATTACAACCTCATCCCGAACTTAGCCCTTTCATATTGAAATAAAGTATAAATACTTTTAAACAACTTCCTAACGATTGGAACAAGTACAGCTAAATATTTGCATTTACAATAGAATGGAATTGAATTTAAAATATGAATTCCTTGATACAAAATCACTGAAGTTAAATAAAGAAAATCATTACTTCTATGAAAGAGATTGATTTTAGTTTTAAGTCAGGCATTTTATTGAATGAAAATAAAATTGTACTTAGTTGGAATATATAATCAATAAAATCAATAGTAATTAATGTGTCGTTGGTTCAAATCCAACTCGAAGAAATCTAATTTCTTTTTAAAATAAACCTATTAGCAGGTATAAACCTTTTTATTTTTTTTACCTCATCATGTAGTTGTGACAATCACATCAGTATTTTGTTATAATATTTATAAGTGGTAGAACCAATCAAAAAAATTGATTGATTAAAACTATGTTGCATTTCAAAACAACAATATTTGAAATTTGCAAGACAGTATATTACTTTCATACAAACAACTCATACGTTTGTGTCAACTTCACCACTCAACCCTGTACGGTAGTTGAATCACATTCGTGCCACCAATCTCAATAATTGATTTCGCGACGAGGTTGAGACAGCCTCATATCGGTTGCTACTTTTTTTTCGGTGATTCTAATCGAAGAGCGATATGGAAAATGATGATACTTCATACTTCAATTATTTTTAGTAGTTAATAGTTAAATCTTTTTGTATCTCATACCCATTTTATTTATATGTATATTTAATTTAGCGTTTAATTACTCTGTAACTAAAAGCCAAATTAAAACTGTATGTTACAACTTTTTGAATCGACTTTTCTTAAAAACCGTTAATAGAGTAACAAATAGAAGGTTCATACAAAAATACAGCTTTCCGGAAGTTTTTCCGCAGTGAAATTGTTTTTATTCCCTGTATTATACATCATGAATATTAAAAGATATGAAACGATCAAGACATGTTTATCAAAGCCAATTGCATTTAATTTTTCATTGTATGCTTTGTTGTCTAAACCAATGGTTGCCATTTTTTTAAATAAACAGTGTTCGTATAATAAAATGTTACCACACCAAAGGATAATTTAGGATAATAAAATGTTACCAAAGTAATGGGATTATTTTATTTAATTAAAAACCATCAAAGATAATATTGTTGATTCACACGAACTCTTTAACACAATAACCGTTAGTGTAATTATTATAAGACAGTCTTAGTACATTATAATATTCTTCTAAATTAAATATACTCAGTGAACTACTACGAGAAAAAAAGAACAAAGTAACATAAATTTATCATTTAATGAAAGAGTTTCATTAATAATGAAAATTGAAACTTTAAACTTTAATTGAACAAATGTGTATGTAGTCGCATGTTTTTTCTCAAGAATCCTTAATAACAGCTCCGATTTTGATGATTTTTTTTAAATCACTTTTCCGTGATTTTAAAATCGGTTAAGTAGAGAACTCTAAAATAAAGATGTATATATTTTCATACAAACTATCATTCCCTATTTTACCCTTTTAGGGGATACAATTCGAAAAATTCTTTCTAAAATGACATTAACAGTATTAAAATCCATATTCCTTCGAAATTTCAAACTTCTTACATTAGCGATTTAGGTTGGGCATTGATATACTAGGCGAAACATTGCCTTTTCCCTGTCGATAATTTACCCACTCTGAAAGGTTTCTTATTTTCAACAATATATCAAAAGAAACATTTAAGAAAAATCATCAAAATCGGAGCTGTTATTGAGGACTCCCTAAGAATGGCTATTTTGTTTATTCCTTTATGCGACTGACGACAGACTTTTTTTTAATTTGAAAGAGTATTTTATGGCAATTTGTAAAATTTACGATACCAGCCCAATATAACTCGCCACTTTGCAGGTAAAACGATATGAGGAAAAAAAATCGTGTTGCGCACACAAGTTGCTTGAGATGGACAGGAGATATAATTCATATTGGGAAAATGAGCAATCTGTTCACGCTAATTCTGTAAAAGCGCAAAATTACGCCTATAAACCACATACATAGACTAAGTACGGCGTTGTTATGACCAAAATCCAATTATTTGGTATAAAATTAACTTTTCAATTAATATATCATGGCGATTGATATTATTTTTATGGGTTTAATTTTGATTTAAAATGTATTCCTTTTATACAGCATTATCTCGTTTGACCTTAGGCTAGATTAGGTGAGGTTAGAGTAGCTATCCTGGAATGGGACACACTTAGATTAAATAATTTGTTGTAATACCGAAAAAGGATTGAATCATACCCAGCCATCACTCAATGAACCTGTTTTGAAGCTGTTTAAAAACAGCAGGAGTGGTTTGACGTCAACGGACCTAAGGCCGGAGAGATCATCAAAGAAACACTGGCTCAAGTAAGTCCATCTCTTCATGGCAGGAGCTGGAGAGTGACTGAGCAGATGACTCATCGTTTCTTCTTTCACGTAGTCAGTGCCTGTAATAGCCGCAACGTTTTGTTTATAAAAGCCCTTACAAGATATAAGATATTCAAAACTTCGGAACGCCTACGGTTTTACTTAAACCAAATCTTTCTTGTATTATCGCAAACGTAATCGGAGTTCGCAAACGCAACTCTCGGATGCCCATTGATGCTATTGTCCTGGAATGATAATTCCTTAAATTCCCCTTTGTACCGGTACTCATACCAGGTTTACATTCATTGGTAATCGTGGATGGCTCCAATGAGAAATTTAGGAACTAAAATTTTTTCGTCCTAAAAGGCTACTAATAGTGCTCTCCCCTTATCAAAGAGAGTAATCGATTTAAAATGATGAATGCATCCCAAAGCCACAATAGTTTAAAGGTACAGAATTTACTCCTACTTATTTTAAATCAATTTTTTACTTGATTGATGTGGTATTTTTAAGTCGGTCTCACAAGACTGAACAAATCGTACACATACAAAAAAATGAAGAGAACAACCTTTTTTCGATTGAAGCAACAAAAGTCAAACAAAAAAGCTTCTCTTGTAACTTGTAACTGTGGAAACACAAAAATTCTTGGCCTGTTGACTGGCCACTGCAGAGTGGCCCTCTCTTAAAAAACTGTGTTATCATTTGCTATAACCAGATTTTCAACCAGCTCGTTAATCAACAGCTATCATAGAAAATTCCTGGAACCCCTTTGATTGTTAAAAGATAGAAGAGATCCGGTTACCTGTAGTAAAACAGTTTCCAAAGTACCACTGCTAATTCAATTTCAGTCGGAACTTCGGAGGAACAGAGTTTTTTTTCATCTTAACCTAGGTATTTACACACTTTCTGAATACATTTTTAAAACACTACAATACTTATGAAACACTGAAAATTCCATTTTCTTTAAATCGGTTTAAACACAAGTAACTTCTTTTAGAAGCATTTTTTCCTGAATGAGTTTCAGTGTATACAAAGTTATATTATTTAACATACTTATTACTTTAGTGTGTTATTTGTTAACCCTGCCCACACCTAGTTTAACCTGTCAGCACTCCCGTTCGGTTTTCATCAGTTTCCTGATGAGATATTTACTCATACGATATGCGCATGCGTCAAACATTTCACGCGTTAAATATTTTTTCATTTGCTGATTGAATAAGTGAATAACATTTATAAATAAAAACGATTTTATATAGGAAACAAATATACTGATATATTATCTATCAGTAAGAATGCTTTCAATAAAAATAACTTATAGTATAAATAAATAATAAAAAAGGTTATTTACAACAAAACGGTTATTTACAACAAACGTCCTCTGTATTTATTTAACTTTTATTTAATATTATTATTAATAAATTATTAATTATAATGACTAAAATTATTGCACAAACATTGTAAAAAAATTTTTTATTTTTTTTTTCATTGCATTTTTTTGACAAATAAATTTCGATGACTTTCTCTCGTCATGAGAGCCAAATATCCATAAACTAACGAAAGTATATGAATAGTACACCTTTACTCTCATGATGAGAGAAATTCTGAAAAATGAACGGCTAGAAAAAAAAATTTTTTTAAACATCGAAAATAGATAAAATTATAAAAAAAAAATTAAGATAGGAAAAGTTTCAGCTATATAAACTATTTGAAACATGAAAGTTATTTCTGTTTTAAATCGAGCGTTAGCAAAATGCTCATAACGGGAGTGCTGACGGATTAAAAAAAAAACATGGACAAAAATTCAATGTATGCTTTAGTACCATATTTGTGTACGTTATTTATGTAATTCGCTACGAATACTTATGCAGATTTAGTATCGAGCAACTCCGTGCCTGTTTGCTGATGCTGGGGTGAGACATCAAGGGGTGTAACATTCATATTCTCACGTATACTAACCTGCACCACGAAAAACTGGCGCCATGGTGCTTAAATTTACTTTTACAAACAGGAGCATCTTTTTCAACAAGATTGCTGGTGGGTCATTTCACCTGAATAATTTTAGCATGCACTTGCAGTCTAATATTGCGACAACAATCTTTTGACTTTTATTTTGAACAAAAAATTTAAAAAAAAAAATGTATTTGTTTTTAAACAGGGAACGTTTTTTGTCCTTGAATGTTTTCTCTGATGTAACTTTTTCATTGCAACTATTTTACATCTATTTGTAAGCCATTTCTAGAAAAAATACTCAATATTTCTAAACATTTAAGCATTTCCATATAAATCGCCAATTTTTACCTTTCATTAGCTCCGTTGGTCGTACGTTTAAAAATTTTTGATAACATTTGTGACATGGAAAAGGGTTAATAATTTCGGAATTTTTCAACTCATGAAATCTAAGTAAGCACTACTCAGAAATTATAGCAAAGTCATATAACTTTAATCTACGGTAGAAAGTGATTTTAAATTATTTCCAGTATATGGTGTTTTTTTTTTAGACACCCAAAATTTTTTGTCAAGTTTTATTAATTTTTTTTAACTGGCACTGATTCTCTTATCCAACGATTCCAAAAATAATGGCTTTGACTCGTGTCGTCTGACAATATGTATCTTTTAATATTTATGATGGTAAAACAAAAGAACAAAATAAAATAAAATTTGAATAACAATTTTAGATAAATTTTTACTTATTATAAAGGTAATGTTTTTGTTGAATTTTGTTAAATTTTTTAATGCCAAATTATTTTCTAAAACTAAAAAGTTGTTGTATTGCTTTTGAGTTTGCTTTTATTATTTTATTGTATTTTAAGTATTTGTTTGCAAAACAATTATATTATTAAATAATTGAATTTAATTAAAATATATTAAATACGTCCTTTGATATTAAAAAATTACTACAATTCTTCATTTAATTAAAGAATGAAACAAAAGTCAAGAGTTGATGTTGAATGTTCAAAGTAAGAGTTATTTATTTATATTCAAAAATAATATTTTGTATTTAATTAAAAAATAATTAAATGAAAAATTGTTCGTAATACATAAAAAATATGCTGTATGCGGTATTAAATACTCATGTAACCTTCATATACTTCTAAAATTGGTAAATTTTGATTCATTTTATTTATAGCCTAGTCATTTGTGCATTCTGTTACCAACTTGGATATTATCCAACTTGGATAATAAACCAACATAAAAAATTAGATTAATTTTCGTTTACCTAATATTAAAACAAAAGAGAATGATCCCATTTTTTCCATTTGAAAAATAATGCAGCTCTTTTAACTAGATAATAAATATACATCAGGAAATTGTTGTTTATTTTATTAATGCTGAATGATTATCAAAACAGCCTAAAGTGTCTCATATATACCGGAATACAGCACAAGAAATGGATCAAATAGTTATCTGGATTTCATTAATGTTTATTTCGTGAAACAGTACTTAAGCGGGGTCGATTTCCATTTTTTAACAAATTTTTAAATCGATATTAAAGTAAATCTGAGTGACAATTAGCGAAGTAGGATAGAATAATTTTTTCCAATTCACTGGTTGACGAATTTTTTACGATAATTTGTTGTTTGTTATCACTCCTCTACTGTGAGCTATTCTGCTATAAAAATTATTTCAGACTTTTAAGAAGACTAAATGCTTAGTGTTGCTCATTTTGCTTAGTGGGTTTTTTTTTTGTTTTTTCTCTTTTGTTCTCTTTTTCTAACATAATAACTGCTGGAGGTTTACTTCGAAAAAAAAATTGTGGGTGTCAGCTCTGATGCACGTCTGTCATCTTCCTTAAACGTTGTATAGGCCGTTAGGATATTGTCAGTTTCAAACAATAGATGATTTGTCTGTTATTCGTACTATATAGTAGAGTATATATATGATAATTCGAAAAACCCAGAAGACATACGATTTACATTGGCTTAGTAGCTATGTAGTCATTCTGTATCGGTGGGTAACAACTACATTGTGTGCTTTGTCCGTCCGGTTATTGTCATTTTCAAATAATTGATTCTTTGTATGTTATACGTCATTAGATCGCTAGTTTTTTCTCCTCATAATTTTACCGGGTGTCTTATATGGAAATAGATTTTTAAGTAGTAAACCACAAAAATCTAGTACATAGAAAACTCCCTCGAGACTACAAATTTACTATTTATTGTTATTAATTTTTTTCCTTGTTTGTTCGTCCTGGTTTCGATGCACATAAAGAGAAAACATTTGATTTAACTATAAACAAGTAGAATTCGTTTACTCTGGTATTCAGTATGCACGAATACGCAGGTATCCTAATGATGTATACGAAGGTTACACACAATTAAAAAAAATGAATTAAAAATTATCACTTGAAATATCATAATTCTGTTTATTTGCAAATATCAAAAACACATAGAATATTCTCAATATATTCTATTGAAAATTTAAAAAAAATAAAAAATAAAACCGCATGCATAGCTAAAAACAAAAAGTAGAAAAATAAAAAGATGAGATGAAACAAATGGTTGCGTTTAATTGGGCGTCGGTTGCTGGTGTGTGTTGATTCGCTTGCAGCGCGGACGGTAATTTCGAGGTGACATTAGCTACAAAAGCGACCATCTACAGTCAGGGATTGGTGGAATGGAAGCCGCCCGCCATTTACAAATCATCTTGCGAGATCGATGTTGAATACTTTCCATTCGATGAACAAACCTGTGTCCTCAAATTTGGTAGTTGGACATATGATGGCTTTAAGGTAAGATTATAATAATTTTTAGATTTTTGTTTTATCAAAATTTAATCATGGAATCGATGTATTTGTTATTATAATGTTTAATATATTCAGCGCATTCATATTTTTTTGTAAATAGTTTTAAACACTTTCTATTTTCATTGTCCAAATAATATTTTTATACTATTCGTAAAGATAATTTATTTCATAACGATTACGATTACCCCTAATCATGTATCAATTGATAATATTTTTTATGGTTCCATCATCAAAGATGAAAAACGGAACGCTCGTCTGAGTTTCAAAAGTTTGTTAAGAATCTTAAAACTCGTGTAACTTAGCCGTTTGTCTCAAATAACTTTTAGAGAAGAAGATGCAAAAAATTTTAGAAAATTTCAAATAACTTTTTGCTCAGATAAACAAAAAACCAGATACGAAGGTCCAAACGATGCGAAATATTATGCCTCCCGACTCTATTATTTAAGCCATGTAACATACAAATCAGAAAACTTAAAAAAGTGATTGAAGTGATGACAAAGGCTTGCATCGAAAGTTTTCTGGAACATAATACGTTAATTAGTAGAGGAGGGAATTTAGGTGTAGATTTTGGATGCTTATTTTCTAAGCGAATCCCTTCGTGTAGATTATAGGTTGATAGTTCTTTGAGAGGTAAATAAGAAATGCGCGATACCTTTCCTTTAAGTATAAGATCCGAAAAAAAATTTTTCGCTCCTCTAAATTTTAGGCCTTGTGATTTTGCAATCTGAGAAATTAATCGATGTGAATAAAAAATAATTATGTTAGGAAGAAGGTAGGGGCTTATAAAAATTAGTTATAACACGATGTTAACTCTTCACATGAGCTGTGTTTTTGTTAATCCTAAGTGTTCTCTTGGATTATTTATGCTTAAAATATATTAATTGGTATAGTTAAATAAAAACTGTTCACAAATGTTTCAAATTTTGTATCATGGATCAAAATAAGAAACGGTAATACTTCTGAGTGATATCGTTCCCTGAGAATGAGTTCCACGTTAAACGAAAGCTTCACGTAAATGAATAGGTTGCAACGATTTCTATTGAAGTGTAATTTTTGAAAAATAAAATTACAGATGTAATTAAACCCATATAATTCCATTTAAAATTGAAGCGATTGGTGACCTAGTTATCCTGTATTCATCTTTAAATTTGATATTTCATTATAGCATTATAGCCTCATAGCATCTTTATTGTGCCTTAATAACATTAGCAACAGTTATGGCGGGTGAGTCATGCAGTATGGGCGTCAAATCCATGCTAGTTGGCGATACTCACAATACTTCTGATGGTAGCCCTATGCAATACTGAAATATTGTTTATACTATTATAGATATAATATTTATCTATATCTATACCATACCAGTATTGTAGTAAACGCCATGCATTTTTAACGTGTATAAAAGGTATACGAAAATATTTGAACTAATATTGCAATTTATTTTACTAAATTGTATTGTATATAATTACGATGCTCCAAAAGGCTATTTCTTAGAATTAGTATGATGACGGTACAACCTGCGGTAGGCAAAGATATTGCTTACTTACTTTCCAGGAGCCATTTTTCTGAGCGCTAAGTAATATCTGTAACGTTCATTTTTGGCATTTGTATAGCTAATTAACGTATCATTAAAGCAAATAAGTAGAATCAACATAAGAAGTGAGAGGAAGGTCCATCTGCGTGAGTGGGCATCCTGGAGGTGAGGGAAGGTGGATCACCACAAACATACTCATACAGAAAGTATGAACTGAAAGGAAACTTAAATTAAATTAAAGCCCTGCATTATCTTTACTTGTTTTAATATAATCTTTGACGCAAATGCTACATCCAATTAAAATTCTTGCGGGAAATTATCGGGAGATAATTTCATATATTAGTTTTGTTTGTTTTAATATTACTTTTCTAGAGATCATGGGTTGAAACTGGTAGCCCAAAACAGATGTTATTATGTTTTCAAGTATAAGAAGCCAAATTCGATCTTTAGAAGTACGAGAAATATTTAAAACTCCTAATTAACTAAGGAGGAAGATTCTTTAAAAATGATTTCATGAAGAGTGTGTTGAAATTAAAGAAGTTCTATCTGATATGTCGTTAAAAGACATGTTTAGTCAAAACTGGGGTATGATTCACCACGCTTAAAAGTAAACAAAAACCAATGTCTTTGATGATATAGAGATTTTTTGAATAAATTCTGCCCAGTGAAATTGCGGTTTCCATTTGCTGTTATCATGTTTGGGAGCATAAAAGTGATTTTTTAAAAATTAAATTTAAATAAATACGGTACAGAAAATCGATTTTCTCAATTAAAAAGTAAAAATATAAATAATTAAAAACAATAACAAATAATAAGGAATATTTAAATTGTTCGAAAGCGTTCATGACGGCTATAATAGTTTAAGGAAAATACAATCTATATATGAAACAAGTGAAAACAAACAATTGACTGAGTTAATTGTTGAAATACCACGCATAGACAGTGTTGATTTCTTTATCACATAACACATACATACATGTGACACATACATAACTGATATTCAAGTATAGTACAAATTAAAAAATTTCCGTCTAATTAGCGCCCTCACGAGTCAACAGTGATGTTTACGAAAAAATGTTTCAAACAAAAGTTGTTTATTTTTTACATTTAAACTTTTGTTCTATCTCTAACGGTTTACAAGATGGGTCCTACGGACCCAAGACTCAATTGACCAATGATGCTCATTTACGAATTCGACCTCAATTTTTACGTCCTGAATGCGCTGTAAAAATTTCAGCTCGATACCTTTTTTCGTTTTTTAGTTATCGTGTCCACAGACGGACGGACAACCGGAAATGGACTAATTAGGTGATTCTATGAACACCTATAGCAAAATTTTGTGCGTGGCATCAATATTTTTAGGCGTTACAAACTTGGGACTAAACTTAGTATACCTGGCATATTACATATATGCATGGTATAAAAAGGAACAAAAAACTTTTTCAAATAAAAAAAAGTTTTATGTCATACAAAACCTTTATAATTTCAGTTTAGTTTTTTTTGTATTCTAAAAATTAAATTGAACCAAGTTTGAATGTTATGAACTTTAATAGCAGGTATTTATAAAAATGATAACAAATCAACCTGTTTACAAACTTAACTTCGTGAAACATTTACAACCATAATCGAGCTTGCAACAAACAAAATAGGAGATAATCTATTTGTTGTTAAAAAACTGTGCTATTTCGCATTCATATCAGAATAAAACAAATGATATATAAATAAATATATGGAATATTGGTAAATATAGATTTTTATCTTTGGGTGCAAGAGGTACACTCTAACTCATTGCAATATGTACAATCTAGGATCAAATTTTTCAGTTATTTTGTTCATAGAAAAATATATAAGCATTAGTATTGATGTTAAAAGTTGTGAGAATTTAATCATCCAATAGAAATTTGAATTATTAACTAGAAGTTTTTTTTTTTGCTTTATTACCTAAATTTGGCCTGGTAGAAAAAATCAAATCTGTGTTACGAAAAAGAGTCTCGTGCCCTATGCCTAATATTGACGGAATTTTTTTTGCTATAATTTCCCATGCATGACGAATAACTTAATTAGGTGACATATTGTTGTAATGCTATTCCAAGTAACAATCCTGGACGTGAAGGGTGAATTTTACCGCCCATAATAATTGTCAGATTTAAGTACAAAAAGGACAATTCAATTTAATACATCTATAATGATGGTTAAGTTTAAAATTCTGTTCGAAAAAATTAATATTTTTTAGGTTATTTAAGTTCCTACATAATATTAAAAAAAAAAAATGGAATAAGTATATCGTACACTTTTTAAAGTACTATCAGAACCTTGAAAATGAAAAAAATTCCAAATCGTTTGCACGAAAGTTAATGGAGTTATAATGAAAACAAAGTTTCTGGTACCATTTTTTCATGTCTTATTCAGCACAAAAACTGATGAATTTATTACGGGAACTAAAATTATTGCTGTTCGTTTTCAAAAATACTTTATTGAGGTACTTGCATGCTCAAAAAGTTCTGACAGTTTCGGATTTATAGTTTTCGAAATATTGCAATTTAAAAGCAAAAAAAAAAAATTCCCGAAAAAATAAAAAATTGTCTTTATCGTTTAACTAAATTACCTCGAAAAATGATAAAGTAACATCAAAAGCTTAGGGAGAAAAAATTGAGCTCTTTTTCCGCAGAATATTTTACCTAACAAATTCTTTATGAAATTTTATTATTTTTCGAGTATATGGTTCTTCAGAGAAATATTTAATCTCCAATCGACCATTCTGTTTAACTTTTCCAAATATTATCTTCGTAACAATTGCCAAATTACCAACAATAACAATAACACAAAAATTAAAAAAATCTTATGTTTTTGTTTGGCAAGTGTTACTGTTATTTTTTTAACCGATTTCAAACGAAAAAGCAGGAGGATATCAATTCGACTGTATAATTTTTTTGTGTGCGTTACCTCAGAACTTTCAACTGGGTAAACCGATTTTGATGATTCTTTATCTATTTGAAAGCTGCTTATCTTGTGGTCCCATTTCATTTTGGTCCAGTTCTGACAACGGCATCCATGTGAAAACCATAAAAGTCTTAAATTTGCATTAGGTATGCACGACAAGAGGACGAATAACTCAAAATCACGCCAACCGATTTCGATGACTCTTTTAGGGACAAGTTAGTTAATGTACTTCAGATTCACTAAAACTCACAAAAAACTTTTAACAAAAAGAAAACCAACTTCAAAAGAAAAACTTTTCCAAAAAAAATTAATATGGACTAAAAAGTAAAAAATAACGATAAAATAATGTAGTTAAAATTATTCTTATTTTTGGAGTAGGTATCAGCCAAGCTAATGTAGCAAACTGTTCTGTCAGAGTTGTTTCCTTGGCTGACACCGACTCAAAAAATAACAATAATTTTGACTACATTATATTATCGTAACTTTTTTTCTTTTTAGTGCATATTAATTTATTTTAGAAAAGTTTTTCTTTTGAAGCCTGTTTTCTCTTTGTTAAAAGTTTTTTTTCTTTACATATTTACTTTTTACTTACTTGGGAAGGAATGTTTGTAATGTGTTATATGAAATGTAAGTGTGTTGTATGTTTTTTGATACAATTTATAAATAAAATTTTTTAACGTACAATTTTATTTCGAATATTGTGATATTTATTTCAATAACTATTAAATATATGATATTGACTTGGTGGAAAAACTGGAGTTTACAACGGGTGTTTCAGCAGGATGTTTTTAATTGCATCTACTTTTTATGCCTGGAATAGTTAACCCGCCACCACTCGCGTCAAATATTTCACGCGTTAAATATTTTTTAAATTTGTAAATCATGACTACATAATTTTATATAAATTTATTTTTTAGTGTAGTATCTACTTAAAAATAGTAAATTTTTCAGATATTGTTTTTTTAAACTTGACTAAAAGTACAAGAGTCCCAATGATAGGGGCGGTCGAGTAGTGAGAAAATTATCGCCACGCTATGCTTAATACTAACAATTTTCTCCTCCTGTGACTTCCAGAAATGGTGGCAGCTTTGACAAATCCGTAACACTCATGTATTTTACAAAATGATACTTTATTTGTCACGGAAGGTAACCAAATAGGGTATTATCGTTAGTCAAAAATAAATCATGAGATTTGAAAAAAGTTAAAACTTATGTAAAAATATACTTAAATATTCTGATTTCGAGTCATAAAAGCACACTTTTCTTTTAAAATTAAAAGTCGTAATTTTTCGTAAGCCCTGCTGTGATGTCATAGCGGTATGAGTCATAGACCATCAGTTAGTTCAGTGTAGACAGCTGAGTATAATATATACATAGATAATAAGTACTTATATTTATTATAATCAGATGTCTATGAATATATCTGTCAAACTTATTTGGGTTATTTCGTATAGTGAGAACCATATTACGTCATCCAATTGGATGGCCGCGTTTTTGATAGTTTAAAAAAGGTTTAATATTTAATTTAAGTTTTTGGCAAGAAAGCGTGTGTATTTTTCCGAAATAAAATTTTTCGGTGCTTTTTATTAGCAAAATCAACATTTTGAAGTACTTTTACAAAAATAGCGGAATACTCTATTCTGATAGTGCGTTCATTTCACTTTTTAATATCGACGTTACTTCTTATAAAGTTTCAATTAGTTCTATTTTATTGGTTTTAAATGTACAAAGCTCTTAACTGAACGTTTGCTATATTTACACAATTGAAAATCAATAAATTTTGCTGTTGAATGTTTTGTAAATAACTACCTATCCTATATATGTGTGTATACATAAACAGAACTGTTACCTTTTTATATTTACATAGATAGTATGACTTGATTTGACTTAGCTTTTATTTTTTTTTGACAAGGTAAAAGCATCCCCTTACACATACCTTTACACCTTTTACTGAATCTGTCTCCCTATTAGCTCAGTTGGTTAAGGCGTAACCAATTCCGTCCACGGTATGCTTAGGGTAGCGGGTTCGATTCCCGGCGGTGCAAAAAAATTAATTTAATTTATAGTTGTGATGAGCTGGTGAAGTGCATTGTATATGCATGAAGGAGGTGCACTCAGCCTCTGAAATTGAGCAGATAAATGAAATTATCAGCAAAAAGATGGTAAAACACATGTATGGTATCACTATGGGCTCTATAGCCTAAGAGTGTCCTTCGTGGACAGCCAATATAACCTAACCTAACCTACTGTATCTCGTGGCAGGAAAATCACTGAACGGAGATGTTAGCACAGTCAAACCCATGAAATAGGATTTTTGCATGAAAAAGCTCAAGTCTGAACGAAAATTACACGCTGTTTATGACGGTGGCTATAACACATTTATCTGAAAGGCAAAAATAATACAAATTCTTCATGTTTCCTTATTAAGCCGACCTGATAGTGGAGTGAAAATAGGGGAGAATATCACTCTTTCAACCCCCTCCTAATTATCAGGAGTTAAAAAATAAATCCTGTTAACACTCAAATGGTCAAATTTTAAGTTTTTCATTTTTTTTTTTCTTCATTCGTTGCTTTCTAAAAAAAATACTTTCTCATTGTAAAAACAGTTAGTCATCAGGTACCTAGTATCGTGCGTGGTGTCTACCTTCGTATAGCAAGCAGGAATTTTCGATTTAAGCCATCAGAGACTTTAAATTTCAATGGAAAAATATGCATTACACTTTTTTTCCTTTTTTTGATTTCTGTTTTGTTTCTGGCAATAGAAACGGAGGCAATTCGCTTCATTTTACAACACAAAATAATTTCATTTTACGTGGGAACAGTGAGTAGTCTCGAGGAAGGAACATTATATAGCCGTTGGTATTACCGTCTCTCCTACCATGGTATATTTATTTCAAATCTTAAAATTTTTATTAAAAATTTTTAATTTAATACGTTTTTCGTTGTTTATTACGGCTTACTATCAGTATTTAAAAATCTGTTATTCCAGCAATTTTTTTTCTGTCAAACTTTTTGTTAATATAAATTTCGAAGAATAAACTTATTTAAACTGTATTGATAACGAAGAAATTTCAGTATTTTTTCTACAAA
Source organism: Chrysoperla carnea (assembly GCF_905475395.1). Taxonomy (NCBI): domain Eukaryota; kingdom Metazoa; phylum Arthropoda; class Insecta; order Neuroptera; family Chrysopidae; genus Chrysoperla; species Chrysoperla carnea. Next base: position 11,158,121 of record NC_058337.1, read on the forward strand.
GAACATAACCAAACCAAAAAATAATAAATAATTTTAAATTTATCTAGCAGAACAATAAAATCTTATTTGGCAATGAAAATAAAATTAAATAAAAAACATTTTCAACAAATATAATTGTAATTATATGAATACGTATAAAACTAAAACCTATATATTTTATAAATGTCATTTTAAGTATAATAATATATATAAGTGAAAATTATCTACTTATTTCATTTTTTTATTTTGAAACTAATGTAAAAAAATATATATATATTTTTCCCTTTCGAATATATATGGAAATCAATGAAGCATGTTTTTCTTTTTTTAAATAATATCCAAATATTTTTTTAATGAAAAGTTTTGTAAATCGTGGTGTGAGACAAGAACGGAACAGTTAAAACGGATATTATTTTATTTTCAACTTTTTTTACACATTGAGTTTCATCAAACTTTTATCTGATTAATATGAAAGTGAATCGTTTTCAAACAACATGAAAAAAATTCATTTATAATTTTTACCCTCCTTAAATTACCACAAGTAATATACTTTTCGTAAATCAAAAAATACAAGTTCAACTTTTAGGAACATACATATGCTGGAAAATACAAAAGTTTCAAAAAATTACCAATTTGTTGTGAAACTTCCAGAACACGTCCAGACTCTTTTGTCCAGAAAAACATAATTTCACACATCTCTGTATCCAAAATAGAAAGAAAATTTTGGTTTACAACCAGATAGTTTAACACAGAGAGCCGTAAGCTATAAATATATTAAAATTTCGGAATCCAGGGACAGTCGATGAATTTCTAGAAAAATTGTGCGACTGCATGTTTCAAAACTTACTTAAAGAAGTTAAAAACAAAAAATTGTGCAATCTTGACCAAGGGGTGGGAGCCCCTTCTCGGCGGTGGAAAATTTATGGTGAAAACAATACTGGGAATTGATACAAGAATGAATTCTAAGCAAAAAGTGTCATTGAACCATATTTCGAAAAGTCAATACTTTCCGAGTTATTGGCGATTGAAACTCGGAGTATTAAACGTCAAAAAATTGACGTTTTTTGACAAAAGTAAAACAATTTTGACATGAAAATGAAAAATGTTGCAAGTCATTGGCATGAAACGGAAGTTATGATGAAAACACAGTTTATCGGACCTTTCTTTTTTTGTTTTATTCAGCACAAAAACTAATGAATTTACCACGGAAACAAAAATTATTGCTTGTCGCTTTCAAATTTACTTTATTTAGGTATTGGAAACAAGCTCAAGAGGTTCTTGCAGTTTATTTTTTGAAATTTTGCAATTTAAATGCAAAAATTTTTTTCGACAAGATACAAAAATGTCTTTAAAAAAAAAGTTTAGAATGTTAAATGTTTTGCTGAGAAAAAGCTAAATTTTTTTTCCGAAACTTTTTTCTATAACTTTATTATTTTTCGAGTTATTTAGCGATAAAGATATTTTTTTGTATTTTTCGAAAAAAATGTTTGTATTTAAGTTACAATATCTCAACAAATATTTATTCGAAACTGCTAGAACTTTTTGAGGCTGTTGCCAATACTTAAATAAAGTTAATTTTCAAACGGAAACCAAAAATTTTAGTTTGCGTGGTACATTAATCAGTTTTTGTGCTGAATAAAACGTTTTGTTTTCATCCTAACTCCGTCAATTTTCATGCAAATGACTTGAAAACTTTTTTCATTTTCATGGTTTTGTTATAATACTTGAAAAAGTGTCATATACTTTTTTCAAAAACGGTCTAATTTTTCAGTTATTTGACGTTAAATAAATCCGAATTTCAATCTCCAATAACTCGCAAAGTATTGATTTTTCGAAATATGTTTCAATGTCACTTTTTGCTTAGAGTTCATTTTCTATATCGATTCTTATTGTCATTTTTAGTATAAATTTTTCTATCCCCGAGAAGGGGTGGTTCCCATCCCCTGGAAAAGATCACACACATTTTTGTTTTTAACGCCTTTAAGTTAGCTTTAAACAATGCAGTCGCATAGTTTTTATAAAGATTCATTGACTGTTCTTGAATTCCGAGGCATAAATCTTACGGCTCTCCACTACTTATCATTTATTTTTTGTATTTTGATTTGATATATTTATTCCTGTGCAAATTCTCGTTTTCACGATGGAAGTGTTTCATAGGCAGTATTTTTTCGATTTTTCATAATTTTTCGTATTTTCCACATTTTTGGAAAAAATTTTCTGGACAAAAAAGCCAACATTTCAATGTTCTGGTAATTTTGCATTCTTTTCATCTTACATAGTATGTTTCCAAAACCTTCGCTTCGTTTGTATTTTTTGGGATGTAAGTTTAAATGTCCGCAGTTTAAAATAATAAAATGAAATAAAAATAATTTTTTTTTAGATTAAATATTTAGGATGTATATATCTGTGCCTGGCTGAACCATCTATGTGCGCATGTGATGTCTCATTCATTTTATATATTTTGATTTATTTTTTAAGTTGTTTATTTTATTTTTTATCAACAAAATAATGGTTATCTAAACAACTCGAAATGAAATTCAATCGCGAAACAAAAAAAATGGTTTTCGAGCGAAATATGGTTTTGAGAACGTGTTTTTAAAATACATAACATTCACTGCATGGTTTTTTTGTATTTTGTTTGTATTTCAGTGCAGATGGACATTATGAGGTCACAATAATGACGAAAGCGACTGTTTACTACAATGGCTTGGTTGTATGGCAACCACCTGCTGTTTATAAGTCATCATGTTCAATAGATGTAGAATTCTTTCCATACGACGTGCAAACCTGCGTTTTGAAATTAGGAAGTTGGACCTATGATGGTTTTAAGGTGAAATTAGTACCGATCACAAAAATGTCCAAAAAAACTAATTAAGCAATAAGCAGACAAATATTTTATAAATAATTCAATTAGAATTTTGATTTTTTAATGGATGAGAATTTTCACTTAAATTTTATTTTCGTCGTATTCTTATAATTTTGTAAATATTTTTGTAAAAAAAAAAAATTAAATTCTCGATATTTTTACGTTCAAGAAACACTCTTAAATTATTTTGAATGTATATTTACGGTGCCAAGTTTTAAAAAGCCCTGGCTGAATATTGAAGTTAGATATTTTTAGGAAGGATTAACTACACTCCTTGATTCAAAAAGTCAAACAATCAATCAATTTGTTTTATAGTACAATTAAACCAAATATCTAAAGGAAAATTTTTATGCATCTTTGGAATTTTCCACAGTTGTTTATTAAAGTTTAAACACTTCGTAAAAAAAGTTGACCTCTCAGAGGAGTACCCAACCCCCCTTTTTTTGGTGGGTAGTTTGGGGGTTCAATCAGATTTATACAAATTACAAAAAAACTATGCATTAAATAAAATAAAATTCAATTAAAAGTTCTAGCTAAAGAATTTTTTCAAATTTTCGTTTTATTTCCGATTTTCTAGCTTTAAAGTTGACCAAGATATGCAAATTTTTAAAATGGAATTTCTTTGCTCATTCAATCAAATGAAAAAGTATCCATCTTGTATATCGTTAGAGGTAAAACAAAAGTTAAAATATAAAAGTTATTCCTTATAAAAAAACTAACAACTTTTCTTTGAAGCATTCTTTCGTAAACATCACTGTTTACCAGTGAGGGCGCAAATTAGGAAAAAACTTTGATGTCCATTTTCTCCAAAACTATAAAATAAGTGTGTTGAATTTTTTCAGGTTTACTTCAATTAGTGGTTTTGTGAAATATTCAAGAAAAGTAAAAAAAAAATTCTAAAAAATATAAGCAAAAATTTCCAAATTTTTGACAGTATTTTGGCGGCACCCTCACGGATAAAAAAGGGATGTTTAGAAAACAAATATTTCAAACAAAAGTTTTTTATTGTTTAATAAGAAATAACTTTTACATTTAAACTTTTGTTCTATCTCTTATGGTATACAAAATGGATACTTTTTCATTTGATTGAATGAGCAAAAAAATTCCATTTTAAAATTGGAATATCTCGGTAATCTTTGAAGCTGTAAAGTCGAAAAATAAAGAAAATGTGCAAAAATACTTCAGCTAGAACTTTTAATTAAATTTTTTTTATTTGATGCATTGTTTTTTTGTAATTTGTAAAACACTGATTAAAACCCCTAACTACCCCCAAAAAGGGGGTTAGGTATGCTCCTGTGAGGTCTACTTTTTTTTCACAAAGTGTTTACAACCTAATAAATAACCAAGGAAAGTTTCAAAGATGCATTAATTTTTCCTTTTAGATATTTAGTTTAATTGTACTAAAAGTCAAACAATTTTCTTCTAAGAATCCATTAATCTATATGTCTAACATAACTAAATTAGACATCCAAAAACTTGGTTGTACCATGTACTAAAAGTTTTATTTCTTGGCTGTACTATGGTTGACTTTTACTGTAGAATTTGTATTTTCTAAACAAAGACATTATCAGCTCCTCTAAAATTTTTATACAAGGCTGCGCAAATAAATAAATAAACTTTTTTGAAATAAAATTTGTTAAAAACTAAAAAAAAATTCTACTTTCGTATTAGTATTAACAAAGACGAAATTCTTTAAATTTGTAAAAACACGTTTACGGCTCAAAGCCATGACAAACAAAGGTTGTAACTAATGTTTTGATGCCAAAAGTGAAAAAGCCCTCTCTAGAATTTCAACGCAATTTTCATAATTCAAGTATCTAATTTAATTTTTTAAATTATCATATTAGATAAATTCCGCGTTTGTGACAAATTTAAGCGAAGGAGCTTTTTGAAATAAAATCATTAAAGTTACAAATGTGCTCAGTTTCAAAACGGTAGCAATTTTTTACTTCCAAATTTTTTATTTTACTGAACTTAATTTTTTTATTAATTCTTATACAGCAACGCAGAATCACCAAAGATTGCAATGTGAAAGGCACCAAATCTTGTGTATTACCGTTTATAGAAAAGTTTTGCAAAATTTCTTTCTTAAGTTATATAAAACAGTTGTTTCTGCTCAACTAAGAGTTGCAATGCAAACTAGCGATAATAATTCGTTCGAATTAAAAGAGCATGCTGAACTGTTATATTAAGTAGTTTCAATTTAGACTACCAGAAAACAAAACGTGTACTTACTATTTATCGGATAACTGAAAGTTGCAACTCCGCCAACTACTGACCCATTTTGAGTAGTTCCAATTTAGACTACCAGGTTACTTGTCATTTATCAATAGTTAATAGCAAATTTTATTCCATATATAAGTTTTTTTTTGAACAGTGGTCCACAAAATAATTCAATCGAACTCTGCTAATTGTTTTATGTACTATTTTCAACTAAACATTTTACGGAAAAATTATTTAAGTTGCTTTTGAAAAATGAATTTCAACTGCCACGGTCGCTTAAAACTCAATTGGTGTTGATTTTCAATAAGGAATATAAGAGCACATTACCTCAGAAATTCATTCATTTCATTTCCAAAAACTAAACATTATTTACTAAAAATAGGCCGTTTTGAACAGTGGTCCACAAAATAATTCAATCGAACTCTGCTAATTGTTTTATGTACTATTTTCAACTAAACATTTTACGGAAAAATTATTTAAGTTGGATTGAAAAATGAAATTATGGAAATTTCAACTGCCACGGTTGCTTAAAACTCAATTGGTGTTGATTTTCAATAAGGAATATAAGAGCACATTACCTCAGAAATTCATTCATTCATTTCATTTCCAAAAACTAAGTAAACATTATTTACTAAAAATAGGCCGAAAACTAAACAGATTCTGCAAAACTGAAATGCTTGCAAAACCAATATTTTTCTATTTAATTTATGGAATTTCTTCGAATTAAAAAAAAGTGTTAGCATTTTCCGTAAGAAGCTACTTTGTTATTAAAAGTCTTTTCAGTTTTAAAACATTAAATTTTAATTGAATTTCAAAGTACCGGCCAAGTATAAAATGTTGCCTTGAAAATGGATCAATTTTCACTTGAAAAATTTTGTCATAAACTTTATGAAGAAATATTCAGTTGGGGCCTTTAAAATGAGCCATCCCAAAAATATGAAACTTAAATTTAAAACTAATTATATAAAAATCTTCTCTTACTGGCTTACTATTTCTGAACATCAAAAATTGTTCACAACATTATTCTTTTATTTCTAAGCATGTTGTTTCTTTTACTTGAATTTTTTTTGAATTCTCTTTTCCATTAGTGTTGCATGTAACTAGAACTTTTTTTTTATTTAAATTTCTAACACTATTCCAAAACATCATTTTTCAAAACAAACAATAAAAAAATATCGAGTATTTAATTTTTAGAAAAATTCCTCATCCATTTACTTAAACTTGTTTTTTTCGTATTTTGTAAATGTTCTTATATATACATTATGGTACAGGAAATCGCAACGTCGGCAAAACAAAAATTTTAGTATGGCTGATTTTATGATATGTTGTCCTTCTTGCTCTTTCAATTAGACCTTGGGCCATCTGGCTGACGGTAGTGGTTGCGTTTAGTACTGCGCAGCCTTAATGTACAGGTAATAATCCTAAATTTTAAATGTATTTTAGTATGTCTTTAATTAAAATATTATAATATTTAAGTATACAAAAAACTAAAATTAAAAAAATTTAAAAAAAATTCAATAGAATTACATAAGATAATAGAATTAAAAAAAATAGTGAATGCTACTGGATTCGAAACTAGTAATCACTTAAATAATATAAAAAAAACTTGCGCCTTAATAACCGCGACCATCTTACACACATGAAAAAAATTATAACATAAGATATACATATACATTGCAATATTTTGCATAACTTGTTCGCTTTTATTCAAGGTTTAGTAACCGATGTATTAAATATTAAAATTACAGACATACTAAAATACTTTTAAAATTTAGGATTGTTACCTGTACAGTTAGGCCATGAAGGTTATAAGAAGGAGAACGATCGCTATAGAAAATATTCTCCCCGAAATATGGATAAAATAAGTGAGGCGCTGCGACCGCTAAGTAGTATCAATGCAACTAACTTCATCTACTTGTACTCATAAACAGCTAACTTCGCAGATACTACTTCTTGATGAAAAATGAACTATAAATTCTACAAATTTTCAGGGACGGACGCGCTAATGCTTTAACACGTAGCAATCGTTTTCCTTCTTTATAACCTTCATGAGTTAGGCTGTGCAGTACTAAACGCAACGACTACCGCCAGCCAGATGGCTCAAGCTCTAACTGAAAGAGCAAGAAGAACAACATATCATAAAATCAGCCATACTAAAATTCTTTCTCGAAAACGTTGCGAGCTTCTATACTATTATTAAATTTTCTGTTTTTCTGATTACATCCAACGCACGCGCGTTGTTTGTAACAGGAATGTTTTTAATTGTGGACAAATAGCCTTGTGATTGTTTGTATATTTTTAGCAGGCATATTTTTTTATTAAATATTTAAATATTTTTAATTAAATTCAAAATAATAATTTTTAAAATGAAACAGTACTAATTATTTTCAATTAAACTTAAAACTATTAATTTTTCATTTCACCGTGTGTACATAAGTCAACTTTTTAATTATATATTAAATAAATTACATTTAATTAATACTTTCATTGGGAAAGGTATAAAATTTTTTAATAATTATTTAGTGAAGCGCCATAGTATAAAAACTAACAATTGTGCACGTTGTGATAAAAGCAAAAAATTCTTGTTCAATCTCTAACGGTTTACGAGATCGGTCCTACGGACCCAAGACCCAATTCACCTATGTTGCTTATTTACGATCCCGACCTCACTTTTACGTCCTGAGTACGGTGTAAAAATTTCATTTCATCATTTGAGTTATCGTGTGGACATATAGACGGACAGACAACCGAAAATGGACTAAATAGGTGATTTTATGAACACCTATACCGAAATTTTGTTCATAACAGGCAAGCAGATAACTCAATAATTTCCCTAAGATTTTACATTCTTTATACCGAAAAATTTAATTTTTGTATAAAATTATTTTTGTATAAAATAAATAATTTTGGTATATATAGATTTTCTGTATCTATCATCGTTTAAATTGCTTTTCTTTCTGTTTGTTTTGTGTATCACCGTAAGTTTACACTTTATACAGCTTCCATAGCTCGAGCATTCGTTATTTGAAGTGGTTCAATGTCTAAGACTCTAAGAATCATGTTCTTGTAATGTACTAACAATGAGAATAATTGTATGCTTATATTTCAAAATGCACAATTATTTTACTATATCGTCTTACTATTTCCATAATTACAAATCTTGTAGAAAATATTAAGGATTTCTTTGATTCTGTACCATTACATTTTCTTTAATAATTAACAAAGTCGTTAATTTTCGCCGTAAAGTTTTCCGATTATAGTTTGAATTAGATTTATTTAAGTATATTAGCCGACTCAGCAAAAATTTTTAATCGATCAAGTCATTTTTGATGATTTTTTATGTGTTTTGAATACAACTTGTTTAAAATCAGAAATATTATGATTTAGGTTAAAAAATCGTCTGAAAAACAAACTTTACTGCCAATATCTTCGAAAAGTAGCTAAAATATAACAAAAACCTACCAAAACCCAAAAAACTACCCAAATCATGCTAATCAATTCGCACTGAATACATATAGGGATATTCTTCCATGGTATCTATAATCCTTCCAGGAAATTTTTTACTTTTGCTCGAAACAAAAATTTTAATTTCAAGTGAAACACTATAATTTTCGGTATATACAGGCTGTTCCAAATACAATCTCTGGAATCAAGTGATCATTGTCTATCAAATAAACCCATATTGCTTCGTCCAATTGTGCTTCGTTTGTAAGATATCACCGTTAACTTTAATTTCCAGAAAAATAACACTTTCTTGAGTAAAACAGTCATAACATTTTTACTAGGTTAAGATAAAAGATTTTTGTTGAAAGCGTAAAAGGCACAAAACTTAAGTACAAACTGATATAACTTTGTGTGTTTTACAGTTGAGCTTATACAGTTTAGTATCGCTTATTTAGGGAGACATTCTATCTCTCACTCTATTAATTTTTTTCATCAAATATTTGATTTTATTTCTGCTCAATGATATAACTACCAGAAGGTGTACACAACCGGGTAACAACTTATCCAGAATTTAGGCTACAAGATGGTATTGATATGATCTCGGTATTTTCATTTTTAGGGAACATAAGCCATATGTTCCCTAAATAACTAAATAACTGTCATATATTTAGCTGACGCATTTACTGATGTAGGGAAAGGTGGTCTATAATGATCCCCCGAAGAAAAAATGTAATTTATAGCCAAACTATTCGATATATGTAAAAAGTCGAAATATTTTTAGTTTCTATATTCAATTGTTGCACTATTGGTATGCCAATTTGTTCGATTTGTCCAATATTTTATTAAAACGATCCCATTGCATTTTTTACTAAATGGTTCACAAAAAATATTAATTGTTCTTTTACATTACATGAACAATTAGTATAAAAACCAAAATCACCGATAAAATCATCTAAATCAAGGCATTCAAGATCCGCCACATGATGGGGGATGCATTTTACCTATTATAATTTGACACACAAAATAGGGATCATTTTAACGTATATAAATGCAATCATTTTACACGTAACAATATATTTTAATATCGCCATACAAACTGACCTAAAATATATTATCTGCCTATCAAAATGTGTTATGGTTGTATTAAAAGGCAAGAGTAAATCTACCAATCGGCGAAAACTAAAACGAACAATAATAAATTTAACGTTGAAATTTGTCTTACCATAAATCATAAGCAGTAAAATTAATATTTTTCCTACGAAATACAAAATACGTTATACATCACCATAAGTCTTTGATGAACGATTAATTTGATCACGTGGAAGCCAGCTATCGATAAGAGGGATCATTTTACCCTGAGGGATCATTATATACCTTATTATGATTGCGTCATTTATATTACCGTTTATTATTAGTAACAAATATGTTTTGTCGAAGCTGGCGCATGCTGTGTAAAAAAAACTTATCTTCTTAAAACTTTTTCCGCGGTTGAAAAGAGTATGTTTATTTTCTTTGTATTTCCATTTTGCCCATGAAAAGTAATTTTATACGGAAATTTTTAAATTTCATAATTCTCTTTACAATTTAAAAAAAACAAATCTTTCTGGACTTGTAAATCTTACTCATTTTTACATTCACTAACACTTCAGACAACCAAAAAGAAACAAAACTATACTAGATTTTTAATTTTTCAAAAATTTAATATGCTTACTTTATTTTAAGCTTAAGTCTCATAATCTCTTAGTTTATATGGCGAAAAAGATTAAAGAAGAAAAATAACTTTTATTAAAAAAATGTACAACAAAGGCAATTTGCATCATACTTGTTTACAAAAAAAAAACTGTTATATTACTTACATATTTTGTTGATGTGGGCTGTCGCAGCACTCTATAGTCAGGGAGTTATCCTTATGATTGATAACTCCCTGACTATATGAACTGATGATCATGGTTACGGTCTTCTGAGCCTTAAATATGATAGTAGGTAATGTCCCAAGTTGCCCTGTAACTGTCCGAGAATTTCCACGTGCGATATTCCCACTCAAGGAGAAGTTTGAAAAACTGTCACTAAATGATGGTTCTGGAAGCTGTCTGCTTGTTTGATAATTCAAGCAGATGTGATTCTGAACAATTATCCTGCAAAGTTTGAGACCAGCAAGTGGTCTCCATACAGAATTTTGCCGAAAAAACCGAAAATGTCGCTACGAGGTATAAAAGTTTGAGGTGATGGTTCTGGAAACTGTGTAAAATTTGTTTCGTTGTGTTGAGGATGTCGAAAAGAACAGGAAAATTTAACTGACAGGCAAGCCAGTGGTCAGGGGTTTTTATGGCAGCATTTTCGACGACCGTCTCGTGTTTTTGCTAAAAAATGAAAAGTACTCAAATAACATGTCTGCTTCTTTTGTTTCCCTGCACTCACATGTATTACAAATAAAAAAAAGCAATCAGCAGATATTTCGAGCAAAAAATAATTTATTTACGCAAAAAAAAAAAAAAAAAAAATTCAACAATTTTGGCGCCTAATTCAAAAGTTATCGTATTGGACAGCTCCCTAGCTACTATGTTTCAAGAAAATAAAGCCTTGTGTTTCCGTTTTATTATCTTCATTTGTATTTATTTCTTTATTCGATTCTGGTGAAAACTAAACTTGCAAAAAATTCCCAATATTATTTAAGCCCAACAATCAGATTTCAGATAATACAAATAACAAATATTTATACCAATAATTAAAATTGAAAATAATCTTGAAAATCAGCAAGTTAATCTTTATTGACTCGATTTTATCGGAAAATATTATTTCACATAACTTTTACTCGTATTACTGTTAGCAGACGCTTTTATGATTCATTAGTTTCTGACCTGCCAGTCAAATCAGGTTACGTGAAATTTCATATGATTTACTACGGTTTAAGTTTTGGGAACAGCAATGCCAATTATGCCAATTTTTGGCTTTTGAACTGTAGAATAAAAATTTTTACATTCGCAGAAAAAACCAAAGATGATTTCTGAAAAAAAATTCCCATGTTTTTCCACAATTTTTGTCTAAGGTTGATAGAGTTTGACCGTTTGCCTACTAAGACTGAGGTTGCGGGTTCGAATCCATTCAGCGGCAGTGTGAACGATTATAATTAATAGGTGCGGTAGAATTGATCATTGTGGTCGCTTGGATAACAACGAATAAATGTAATTATAAATATGGATATAGTCATATAAATAAAGATTAACAAATAATGATGTGGGTGGCCTGCGTTCTCTGTGTTATAGGCGTATATGTCAGTGAAACGGACGTTAAACCCCATTATTATTATTATATTCCAGTCTAAAGTTATCGGGATTATTTATAAGCATCGGGATTTATACGCATAAAATTTTCAACCGTACTGTATAGTTGATTATTCCTAAACTTTCGCATTTTCGAAAAAATCCATTTTTAAATAAATACTAGCTATTAAACCCGCTTCGCTGGGTTGTTTTTGCACATTTAAATATCAAAATTGTTAAATGAAAGACTTTTTTTTTAATTCTCTCTGTGTGTACGGAACAGTAAGATTTTTTTGGCCGATCCCAATATTATGTCTACACTCTCTGTGTGTACGGAAAAGTAAGGGAAAGATCGATAGAAACCCATGGAACATTCCAGAATATTCGAGAAAGTTCTAGAAAATTCGATAGAAATCCATAGAACATTCCAGAATATTCGAGAAAATTCTAGAAAATTCGATAGAAATCCATAGAACATTCCAGAATGTTCGAGAAAATTCTAGAAAATTCGACAGAAACCCATGGAACATTCCAGAATTTTCGAGAAAAATCGAAAGACATTTGCGCCAGTAGCGCCATCTAGTGAAAATTGTACTATTGACAGTGGGGCCTATTGTACTATTAGAACTATTTTTTTAATCTATTTTCTATGAATTCCTAGATCATTTTTTATTCCACCCCCACCAAACTCCCTTATTCACAATGGGAGCCTAAGGGCTACCCAATGACATAATCCCCTACCGAAGGTCAATGGTTAGTTTTAGGGAAAATCGGGGACATACAAACACTCTCTTTTTATATATATAGATTTACGAGGCATGTTTGTATAACTTATATTTGTATAATAGATTATGTTTGTATAATATTGCTTTACATACTTATGTGTGTTTTTCAATCTCTTGTGGTGAAAATTTTAAGCCGGAACAAACTAAATACACATATCGTTTGCAAACTTTACGGTCTACAACTTGGGACGAGAGTGTTTTTTCCCAAGAATGCATAGTTTTTGAATAAATTCTTAAAGATTGTGGAAAACCGGGGAAAATTTTATTTTAATATTAATTTTTAATTTTTTCGAAATCACCCTTTGTTTTTTCTGCGAATATGAAACTTTTTACTTTACAGATAAAAAACTAGAAATCGGCATTGCTGTACACAAAACGACAGTAAATTTGACCTACCTTGATGAGACTATGTTAATTTTATAACGAATTTCGCCGAAAACTGTAGAAGATGACGGAGATACCCCCGGATATACCCCCGTGCAACAAGTTTTCAAAAAATTATTTGCAGCACTATTAACCGAATTGTGAATTTAGTTTATTTACGATTATTTTAAATTGCAATTATAAAATGCATATTATTTTTACAATTTGCATATTTTTATTTTTTTATAAATCATTTTAGGTTACAAAATTTCTTGACGCTCTAACGAATCCAATCCCGAAAAGCGCATTCAAATCCGAGTAAGTGTTCAAATTTTTCGAACTTTCACCGTTTTTAGTGTTTCATTTCTGCGACTAATGTATCAGCGAAGCAATGAAATAACATGGTACTTTTGCACATGTATCAAGTGTATAATCTTAAAACTATTTTTCAATGTTGGTGGCTACTGTAGTTCAGAAAACACTTGATGATTTTGTAGAGTGAATATTTATTTTTGGAATGAAAGCTATTGCTTAAACGAGGGATATAAACAATATATTTGATTACTTATTGTTGTTGTTTACATTTAATCATGCACACGATATTTACATCATGGTCTATTCGACTATATTTTGATATAATATGTTACATACAGGCGTAGACTAAATGTTGACAAATATCTTGTCTAGTAATCTTAATTAAAGAGAATTGAAAAAATACACTCGAACCAGGACCACCTGGTTCGAGTGTATTTTTATCAATTCTCTTTAATTAATATATTTAATCTTTTTCCCTGAAATAAAGGTGGGTTTACATTTAAAAAAATTATCTTCTTATAACTTGACATTAGTTTTTAAAACACATTTATAAAATACATTTAGCTACTGATAAAAAAAAAACCATTTAAAATACCCATTTTAACAAGCAGCTGACTGACCCAAACAAACCCCTTAATATAATTAATTTAGAAACACGTATATTCGCCTAGCGAATTTCCGAAGAAAATGGAACTATTGCTTTTGTGCTGATGATGGAATTTAAAAAAAAAGTTCTTCAAATGTTCATAGAACCTACCTCATAGATGTCAAAAATGACCATTGTTAAAATTTTTATATTACATTAAAAAATATGTATACGTTTATGTGTCTGTAACATCTCTAGCGGTTAGGTAACTTCTCATCGCGGAGTATATGCTTTGTGTCTTCCAAATATGCGCTTGGCCTTCTAGATGCTAAGCAAATATATGGCTACGTACAATTTTATGCAATACTATATAAACTATACAATATACTTAAAAGTAAATACTTCCTATACAAAGACGATCAACTTGTACTTAAAAGAACATACCATTAAATATTTAATAAAAAAACTGTATATATTTCTTATTTATTTTTTGGAAAATCATAAAAACATGGTTATCACATTAAATGTTTGATGAGGTATGGTGGAATCATGATGTACAGAGAGGAAAAGGGAGAAAGCGGTTTGTATCTAGGCGGAAGGTCTATACCTAGCCTGTATAACGTTACTTATATAAGTAGATGCATATACAGTTTGTCCTATAACTCCTTAGTCACTATTTAATTTTTCCAGCTTACCAAAAATGCTAGATTCTCTATTACGATTCTAATTTACTACTACTCCTACTACTAGGACTGTTCACAACTCAGTTTACATTATGTAAACATTTCAGTGCACCATTAGATGTTATTTTATTAAACTTACGACTTTTGCTAGAAACGTTTTTCTCGATTTAACTTGTTTTAAAATATAATCTATTGCGCTAAATATACAGGCTGGAGCATTTTAATTTAGTAGGTCTAACAGTTTGTTTTGTAGTAAACCAATCTAAAAAAAAGTTACAGTTTATGTCTAGTATTAACCTTAGTCTCGTAATATTTCAACTTGCACTCCTTATAGTGTAACAAAAGACTAAGAATAAAAGATTTATCAACATCTAGTATTGATTCATCTCCAAGTTTTCTAAGAAGCCTATTCTGAATTGCCATTAATTATCGTAAGGCATTATGATAAGCACCATCCCAAGCAGTAATTCCATAATTTATTACACTTTCAATCAAGGTATGGTAAATTATCTTTAGAAAATTACCTTTAATTGACAGGCAACAACAGTTGTAGCATGCGGCAAGAAGGCAAATTTTTTGTCACTTTGTGTTCCTTCTATTAAAAGACTGAGTATGCGTCAATGCTGCAGCATACTACAAATTGCTTAAAAGATGTCTCAGTGGAATTGCGCCTTTAGATACCCGGCAACGTTGACGAAGGGTTAAGATAAAGTAATATAAAAGGAGGTATTCTAATCTTGCAATACATGATGGGAAATGTGTCCAGCGTTTGACATATTGACTGTCAACTGAAAAACTTTCACGCTAACTCTCATAACACCTTTATTTATAGGTATCTAAAGCATAGGCATGGGCGAGTTATTTTAAGTCAAAATCACCATTGTTTTAAGTTTATTGCGTGCCATAAACTTTATTGTGTGTCTCTTTATGCAAGTCCGCATTGCTCATAGAGGAGGAAGCGAGATGGGTATATGACTCTTCTACCTATTTCAGTTTCTCTAAGAGTAATGAGATAGATAAAAAAAAATGTTGTCTATCTGTCTTACTCGTATAATTGGTTAACACTGGTTAGGGTATCACTGTCTTACTCGTATGTTAGTTACAGAAGTCTGAATGACTTCTCTAAGCCACGTTTGCCTATGCATGATCTACAGTAATCTTAATACTGAGAACAAGGAAATTACTAATATCATTTAAAAAACAGGTAGTTTATTTTCTAACAGTCTTTTTAGAAGTACGCATATATGCACTTCGAGAACTAAAAACAACAAGATTTTGGTACTCTAGTTGCGCCGTTATATCTTTAGCAAGAAGGTGAAGCCGTAAGGAAACGAATTTCTCCAAAACTTTATCACGTATTTTGTGGCATTCAGGAAAGATTAGTGAGTGTTTAACAGCTTCCTCAATACTTCTTGTTAAAAGCTCATGAATATTCTGCAAATGTAATAATGATTTTCCATAGCTACTGAAAACATCTTCTGCTTTTTTCAGAAGTTGGTATACTGCTTCACTAGGACGTTTTAAGTGACCACGATTTATTGCCACTTAAAAAAAAAATTTTTGTGCAGTTTTTTTGAGATTTCTCGAAATCTATCGGTCAAAATAGGCCTCAAAATCTAAGTTTTGTCAAGCCCTTTCGAATGGCACCAACCGCGATCAAATCGGACAAGCCGTTCAAAAGTTATGAGAGGTTTACATACATCCACACACACACACACACACACACACACACACCCACACACACACACACACACACACACACACACACACACTCATACATACATACAGCCATACAGACACCCTCGCGGAAGTAGTCAGGGAAGCTTCCTGACACCTTAAAACGTCGATATCTGATGAAAACGCGATTTTGGAAAAACGGGGTGAAAACAATAACTTCCCTATTTTCTTAGCGGGAAGTTAAAAAACTGCCTGTATTTTGTATTTATAGATATACAATACATTGACATAAACAATGTATTATGAATCAACTAGGTACTATAAGTACTTATATATGTTATGTTATATAGTAAAGATAACGCCTAAAGTTACATACTTGTCTAGATAATAGTAATAATAATCATAATACGTATTATACATGCTCTAGTACTAATACCACACAACACAAGACAAGACACAATATTGCAATAGCAACATTGTTGCTACATTCTACTTACTAACTGAGTGAAGTGAATTTCATCGTATCATCTCTACTTTATCATATTATAGCTTGTTGGAAATATGAAACAATTATTGAGGTGCATACAGCATACATTTAACATAAAACTATACTAACGTATCATCCATTTATAGATCCTTTAATACCAAGCGATGTGTAAAAGGCTCAGGGCTTTATTTATTTTGGTTTTAAACAGTGACTTTTTGAGATGATGTTGCTCTGGTGCAAAAATATAAGTCCAGATGTACAGTAAAGAAATGCAAACACGATAATATAGCATTAAATTTCCCATCAGTAAAGGCCTAAAACAAGGGGCCCACTTTCACCAAAACTGTTTAATACAGTTTTAGAATACAAACTGTCTGAATTGTAATCGGTTTGGAGATCGATGGCGTTGGGCTCTCCAGTTTACGCTTTGCGGATGATGTGGCTTTGTTTTGCTTTCGGATAACTCAAAGGACTTTCAAACGATGATCAATTAATTGAATTACTCCTGCAAAGAAATGAGGCTGAACATAAATCGTAGCAAGACAAAGTTCATGATACACTTAAACAGAGTCGCCTTTGAATATGTATCAATATAAATACCTTGACAAAATAATAACGATCCAAAACAACCCAGACGAAATGAAAGCCAAAATTGACAATGTTTGGAAAAAGTTTTGGTCTTTAAAACATGTATTCAAAAGCTGCATCCCAATAAGCTTAAAGAAAAACGTGATTGATGCCTGTGTCCTACCAGTGCAGTCCTATCAGTGCAGTCCCAGGTTTCAGCACTAACAAAAACAGATTACATAAAACTTCGCTCAACGTGCACTAGAACAAAGCATGCTTAACATTAAAATATTTCAAAAAATTCCGTCTCGACATATAAAATACAAAACAAAACTTAGAGACGTGACTAGACAAAATAAAAAGTTGAAGTGACAATGGGCTAGGTATGTGTCGTAAATGGGAGGAGAACGTATAGTTGTAAAAGGAGAAGAGGGGTATGATAATGGAATTTGCAGGTTATCAATAGATGCGCCAGGCCGAAGACAAAAAAAAATGGACAACTATTATTGGAGACCTTTGCTCAACCAGTGGATTTATTATGGCTCTTATTATTAATATAATATAGCATTAAGAGTCTAAAAGCAGAACAATTTTCCCAAGAATTGTGCTTAAATTTCTCAAGAATCCTTCAAGCCTTACTATAAAGCAAACATTGACCTTATTTCTCACCATTGCGTACAGGGACATATTTTTTCTCTATTGCGTATGAATCGAACTCGTCTTTAGGCAAACATAGGTGTGAAGGTGGTGATAAGTTTACACTATCTGTGCTCAATCAGGAGGAATTGAAGGTGCTCAATTCCTTTAAAATTCCAACAAAATTGTGTATTTCGATAAAAAAGGGGGTGGAGGTGTCGATAAATTGCAATCATAATAGTCACTTATCAGAGCCTACTTGAACTTGTATACTAATTTTCAATTCTCCAACTCCGTTTGGACTGACTTTAGAGGTGAACAAGGCTTTTAAAATTTCGATAAAAGAGACTTTTTCTCTGGGAATAACTTCAAACTGGACAGATTTTCTTGAATCATACCTAAGAACAATCTCGATCAAGTAACTCTTCAAACAGATCGGGTCTGGGGTTAAAAATAATAATCAGCTTTTTGTGTATAAATTCCACACCCAGAAATTTATTGAGTATGCAGTTTCTATACTCAGAATGTGTGAATTGAATTTCACCCTTTTTCCCGCTAAAGAATATTTGTTTGAATAAGTATGTTTCGCACACACGGAAAGCACTTGTATTGTGCTACCTTATGCATGCTTACACCTATTACAAGTGGCAAAATTTGGTACCTGCCTATTCATCGTTAATCATTGATATGACGATGCGTCTTTTAACTTTTATCCACTACACATTTTATGTTTCAAACTGGAATATGGTATAGCAAAATACCAATAAGCAGTGATTTAAGTTGAATTTACTTACAATTACAAGAATTCACTTATAAATAAATAAATGATAAAAACGAAATTTTTACTTCTTGTACCAAAAAATATTTATTTCCATTTTACTTGAAAACAAACGCAGATGGAATACCATTCTCTCGGTTGCTTGGTATCTAATAAGTAAACTTTGCTTTCGTATAGTTGTTATCTCAACGGCATCATTCTCATGTTTTTGTAGAACTATTTGTTGTGTGCTACGGTTTGCACTTTGTAAATGGAAAATGAATTTTCAGACAATTTCCAAAACATCCTGTATCTAACATAGGTACACCATCAGCCACTTTTCAATGATTATAGTTACTAATTCATACAAATAAATTTACAATTGACATAGTTATCTATTAATATAATTATGCTTTTAGTATTAATAATTTGCATTACTTGTGTCGAATTAATGTATATCTTCTATAATTTCTACAAAATCAAGAAGCGAACGATTATCAAGTCTGAATTTATTGGCAAAGATTGTCGTTTTTATTAAACACTAAAGAATAATATTTTGGTAAATTGGCAATCATTGTTTTTCGTAATTTAATTATCCAGTGAAGTAATTGAACTGGAAATACGTAATATTGACATTTGATTCAAAATTTCGAAAAGCATAGTACTCTTTACGACAAATTCTTCAACGCACGTAAAGAAAGTTGCAAATGAGGCTAATTATAAACTTGTAAACAATTATTATCAACAAATGTTTTTCGCTTTTTCTTCACTTAAATCATTTTAACAGAGAGTCGAATGGTATAAATATCTTAAAATTTCGGAATCCAGGGCCAATCAATGAATCTTTATAAAAACTGTGCATTGTTTAAAGCTTACTTAAAGAAGTTAAAAATAAAAATTTGTTCGATCTTTCCCATTGGGTGGAAGCCACCCATTCTCGGGGTTGGAAAGGTGTCATTTAAACATATTTCGAAAACGGAATACTTTCCGAGTTATTGGCGATTGAAATTCGGACTGTTAAACGTCAAATAATAGAAATACGTTTTTTGGAAAAGTATTACGTACACTTTTTATACCATGTATATATGAAATATACATAGTATATTAAGTTTAGTCCCAAGTTTGTAACGCTTAAAAATAATGATGCTAGGAAAAAAATTTTATCACAGGTGTATTAAATCACCTAATTAGTCCATTTCCGGTTGTCCGTCCGTCCGTCCGTCTGTGGACACGATAACTCAAAAACGAAAAAAAGATATCGAGCTGAAATTTTTATAGCGTACTCAGGACGTAAAAAGTGAAGTCAAGTTCGTAAATGAGCATCATAGGTCAATTGGGCCTTGGGTCAATTGGGCCTTTTCGAAATATGTTTCGATGACACTTTTCGCTTAGAATTCATTCTGGGCAAGATCGCATAAATTTTTGTTTCTAGCTTCTTTCAGAAAGCTTTAAACAATGCAGTAGCACAGTTTATAAAGATTCATTGACTGTTCTTAGATTCTGAGGTACAAATCTTAAGGCTCTCCACTATTTATATTTCTTGACATATTAGGTAAATAATGATTGGAAATTGTATAGTACGTATTATATGGGTATATCAGTTATATATGTGTGACATGTATGTATGTGTAATGAGATAGAGTAATCAATACTATCTATACATGGTATTTCAACAATTAACTTAGTCAATTGTTTGTTTTCACTTGTTTTTTATTATAATTATAACATATCATTTTTCTTAAAATCTATCTCAGTACTAGAATGTCTACATTAGTTAATATTTTTCGTTCTTTTTATTTGCAAGAGATAACAATACGCCAGTTTTAATGATTTCAGCTTAATAATGCATCAATGATTCATGTATTTTGTATTCTTTATTCGAAAATAAATAAAATTTTACCAAGTTGAAGAAAAAGTGCAAAATGCTCAAAACGTGAGTGCTGACGGATTATCTAATTCCTATAAACTAGTAAATTAAATACTTAGAAGATAAAAATATTTACTTTTACCCATGTTAAGAACATATTTTCTTTAACCAAATACTTATTCCTTGTAACTAGTAATTTTTATACAGTGTACAGTGATATTTATAAAACCACATATTTTCGCAATCGTAGTTGATTTACGTTGATTACTCTCGTTGATTACGCTACTGTTACATATAATCTTTTATTTAAAAATTCTGCGCGTTATTATGTAGTAGGCTCTTAGAAAGTGTACTGTTCGGTTAGAATTCATAATTTAATGTTTATGTTAATTAATAATACTATGCTCTGCAAAGTTCTTTTTGCTTTTAAATAAAAGTTTTACATAGAAAGTTTACTAAGGATAAAGCCTATACTATACATGTGTTTCTTAAAAACTAAGTTAAAAAAACAAATTTATTATTTATTTAAGGTGAATTATACTCAATGTCGCAACCAAATCACCCAGACAATATGGTCTTTATAATTTTTACTCAAATTTTTAAACAATTCGATGTAAATACTCAAAATATTTTTTATTTAATTTTAGGTAAATTTAGTGCTATAACCGCGGCCCGACTATTTCATAGAGTATACTGGGGGATCCATTTTATTCAAGGCCGGTGGTTTCATGATCAAATGAGTGATAGCTTCATTTTATTTTCAATAAAACCCATATTTTTTAGCAGTTTCGTTTTGCCTCGTTAAAAATAAATGATGCTTTTGTTGGAAACTTTTGTAATTGGCTTAAATTTTTGAATCTTTTATCAAAAGAGAAAACTAAGAAATTCAGAATATTGCTAAAAAAAAGGGTTTCATTTAAAAATAATACACTTATTAAACCATAAAACCGTTCACGTTTCGTTTGCACATTTATTCGTAACATACACTTCAGCTTGATTTATCAATGCGTATTTTAACCGCTATATTCCTCTCTATTTTGATTTCGGTCGTGTACCAGATTATATGTTGACTGTCAAAGGGTTCAAAAGTAAAAATAGCACACATCCTGGACTCCCTCCTCCAAGGTATCTCGGTGCCACCTTAAATAATCATCATTTTGCAGAAGAAATTCATATTAAATTATTCCAGTTTTTCTCTAAAAATAGTCTAAAATGGACACCATTAGCTGACACCAGTAAATTACGGAGGAGCAGATATAATTTTTTCAGTGGAACAAAGCTTTCAATACTGGTATTGTTTTACTGCTGGACAATTTACTAACATATCGATTTTGAGAAAAGTTTACTGGCTACATGCAGCTCTGATTTTGTCTACAATTACACCCTAAACTACAATTGAGTCACTTCTAAAATGAGATCCCAGTAACACTATATTCGCAATGATGGTCATAGTGTTTTGGGTAAACTTTCAAGGCATCAATAATAAGTATATTGATACTGCAATAAACCAGGAAAAAAAAACCGAAATCTCTAAATTTTGACCTATAGCATCAATTTTGATGATAATTTGAGATTAAGCTTTATTTACCCTCTACATCAAAAGTTTTATGGTGCAAAGTGGTGCTTTTTCCTAGGGGGTGGCAATCACCTCTTCTAGGGACTGAAAAAGTATATGTTGAAAATGGCAAAACGAAATTAACATAGCAATGAAATCTAAGCAAAAAGTGTCATTTAGGTATATTTCGAAAAAACTTTCCGTGTTATTAGCGGTTGAAATTCGGAATTTCTAGTTAAATAATGGAAAAATTAGACGTTTTTTGAAAAAAGTATTTTATACATTTTTAAAGTACTTTAATAAACCCTGGATAAAAAAAGTTTAAAGTAATTTTCACGAAAATTATCAAGTTATAATAAAAGGAAAGTTCTCTTTCCCTTTTTTAATGGTTTGTTCAGCACAGAAACCGATAAATCTACCACAAGAACTAAAATTAATGCTTCTATTTATTCCGTTGTCATTTACAACATATATTTTTCCACCCATTCGAAGGGGTGGTTACCATCCCCTAGATGCAACTCAAATCAACTCTCGGCACCATATAGCTTTTGTTTCTTAGGGTTTTATTTACTTATCGTCAAATTTTTAGGTCAATCGGAGGTATGGAAAATAATTTAAAGGTTTTACTCTCGTTTACTGGAGCAATAGAATCAAACCAAGAATGGTTTTTCTAACTCGAACGATATTTTTGAGTTCTTGGGCATGAATTAACCATTGAGTTAGCTCGCTAAGTATGCGTTTATGCCAAAATTCCGTTGAATTTATGAAATTTTTAAGCTAAAAATTTCTCATTTGCTTCTGTCTACGCAAAAAATTTCTTCCTAACCACCTCCTTGGGTGGGAAGGCACAAAAAATATTATATTAATATTTTTTAAGTATCCCATTAGAATTGAACCAAAAAGATTACGTAGTACACTAGTACACATTTTTATTACCCATGAGTTACTTGTTTGTAGAAAGATAGTTAGAATAAAATGTTATTTACTAGAACATAACATATAAACAATATTATTTCTTACAAAGAAGCAAACATTAAGATAAAGTTTCATCTTTGCTTGTGGACTGGATAGTAAAATTTCATGTAGCAAAACAAAATACAGAATTGAGTATTGGGTTATGTGAAAGTCATATTGTTCAATGTAGCATTATAGTTTTAACTATTTTGTATCGTAGTAAAATGCTTAATGAAGAAAAGTCAGCTGTTTGTGACGGTTAGTGCGGTCAAGTTTTAACATTCAGTTACATATCCGTTTTCCTGCTCAATTTCATCTATTTTAATTTACAGTCGGGTAGCAAAAGCATTTATTTTATATTAAATAATGTTACAAAGGACCAAAATAGATTTTGTTTTTGTTCGTACTTTCGTCTAGTAAAAATTTGATAACTGGGATATAATGGATTTTATTATGGCGTTACTTTTTAAGAAAGTTAACCATTCCAAAAACTTTAGACACATTCATTATATTCTAGAAGTTTGCGGAGGTCAGTTAGAAACTTAAGACAACCAAACGGTTTAATAATGGCGAAACTATGTGGTCATGACAACGAAAATTGATAGTAAAATTGTCGATATATACCATATTTTATAAATATAGACGCCTATAGATTTAGAGAAATCACTTATAGAAGAAAATCTTCTGGAAAAACGAATGCCGCTTGTTTAAATTTTCTTAATACGGAAATATTTATCATGCTTTTAACTAATGAATATTACTTAAGAAAATAAGTCTTTTAGAAGCTCAACGCAAACTTTAACACCCCGAAACCATAAATTTTACATCGTAAGTGGTATTAAAAAATTTACCTGCTTATAAAGATTATTTTAAGAAAAGTAGATTTTTTTTGTCTTTCCTGAGAATCGTTCCTAAAATGAAATTGCAACTCGTTCATAACTTTCGAATCAATGGTTCTTGTGATCAAACTACTGGAAATGTAAGTTTTGTGGCAACAACATAAACTGTGGTTTATGCTTTTTTTCACTTTTCTAACCCCCGAACCAAACAAGGGATGCTGTAAGCTTGACCGCTATGTTTGTATGTCTGTCTGTCTGTGGCATCGTAGCTCCTGAAAGGATGAATCGATTTTGATTTTTTTTGTTCGTTTGAAAGGTAATTTAACGGAGAGGGTTCTTAGCTATGTTTCAAGTGCGAGTTTAGGGTTCCGTACCCGGAAAAACTAAAAAATTGGCGATAATCTTCAAAATCGGCTCAATTTGGCAAAGGGTTTAAATGAAAAAAGTAATTTGACGGCGAGCGTTGTTAGATATGTTTCAAGTAAAATGTACCCGAAAATTTTGTCGGGGTTTCTTAAATTTTGTAAATTTCACTTTTGTTAGAAGTGGTTTTATCATTTTCTTAAAGCAATTCGTTTGATATGTCTTTTTTACCATATTTTCCGTACCATAATGTTCAGTTTTGAACCCCGGACAAATGCGATTTAATTCTGGTAAACCGATTTTTGGAAATTTAGCTATAAAATGTTCTCAATCAAGTCGGTCGACCGTTTAGGGGTTCCGATGCCACTGAGAAACACATAGACGCACAGATAAACACTTTAAACTTATAACACTCCTTCTTAAATCAATATCAAAGTGATGGTCAAGGACATCAGATGAGAGGAAAAGGATACTTAGAGAGCTATATTTGGGACCAATTTTTGGAAATATTTTAATTAAAATTGAAATATTTGAGTTGACCTTGTTCTTTTGAAATACACAGACAGACAAACACACACACACACATATAGCGGTCAAACTTAGAACACCCGTTTTTTTAATTCGTGGGTTAGAAATAGATTTTAAATATTGAATTTGATTCGATTTGTCCTTCTAAGACAACATTTTCATGTTTATAAACCCTCACCTGTACGTGAAGATTGCCTGCATTCATATCACATTTTCCACCTATAAAATGAATTAAAATAACGTATTTTCATTCTTCTATAATTATTTAGCTATTACCTTTATTTACCCTTAGCCTCGTACCTTTGATCTATATATGATTCATAGTTCAATTATTTAAACATGTCATTTGGCTACAATATTGCGCCTGGACTATTGTTGTAAGTCTGTAATGTTTGGTTTATTTTAGTACTGTTCAACTAAATATACAATCATACAACTTTGTATACAAGTTCATCCGTTCCCTGATACCCTTGGTAATCAGGAACAACATATGTTCACCACAAATTCGTATTTAATTTTAGCGTACATCTGTTGGGAAATGATATTATTACTGATTTGGAAGGACTTCAAGCATTCTTTTTGTTTATTTAGATTGTAGATATTGTTTGAAATAGAATACAATTCACTATACAACATTATGTATCTGCCGCCATGTCTTTTTCACATTGGATGATGTTAATACTATTTAAATTCACACTAAGAGTGTCCAGATGCTCCACAAAAGAACAATTCAAACATGATTTCCAAGATAATAATGAATTTTCGATCATTTGAAATGCGTAAAATTTACATATTTTGAACCAACGAATGAACAATAAAATAGTGTACACTAGCTGTGAACTACCCGCTTTGCTGGGCAACATCCCCACTTGCACCTCTCCCTCCACATTTCCTTTCGTTGGATAACAGTTTTGTAATGTACACGTCATGCTCTTTTATTTGATACCCCACTTAGGTATATTTGTAAATATTCGATAATTCCTTCCCACTTTCTTGCTACACCTTCCTACCCTCCGAAGGTTAAAAGTAGATAAAATCAATAGATCTTTGAAGCTGGTTGTATATCGTGTCAATATTTGAGCTTAATCGATGCACAACTTTTTTAGTTTTTCAAGCATATCCCTTTCAACCCCTATTTCAACCCCTTACTCTACTATAATATGGATGTATTATACATAAAAACCTTCCTTTTGAATCACTCTATCTATTAAAAAAACCGCATCAAAATCCGTTGCGTAGTTTCAAAGATTTAAGCGTACATAGGGACATAGGGACAGAAAAAGCGACTTTGTTTTATAATATGTAGTGATAAGTTTCAGTTAATTTAAAAGAAAAGGATAATCATTTGTGCATAATCCGTTATTTATAAATTCAAAACAGCTTGTAGAAAATTAATCACATAAGATTTATAAATTTCATTATGGTATATACTACAGTCATTTAACTTCGACAATATGCACCAAACCGTATACCTAGATAGTGGCGCTTGCCTTTATCCCTAAATACTATAAATGTGAAAGTAAGTATGTTTCTTTGTTTGTGTGTTACGCTTTCACAAAAAAATTACCGAATGGATTTGAATGAAACTCTACAATAATATAGCTCATACATCAGAATCACACATGAGCTATAATTTATTAATATATATCCAAAAAAATAAATTTTACTTGACATCTTACTGCGCTATCTATGAGCCATAAATTAAAGATTTCTGTCAAAATAATAAATGCAAAACAATTCATGACCGTCTTTTCTAATATGCTCAATGAATTATTACTGTTTGCCATTTAAAAAAAAAATTGAAAATTGTACATGATTACCTTTGTAAAACAATCCCTGTCATTATTTCGAATGCTACGAAATAATTGAGAGCAAGGAAGACTATAACGCGGTGGTTTTTACCAATATTTACTTTTAAATCCAGCGAAGCGGGCGGATATCAAGCAAATTTATTTTTATACATAAGTTAAATGAAAAAACAAAAACATTTATCTAAGAACTGTTGGCTTTTTAAAAAAAATTCCCTCTTTTTCTTGGAATCTACATGTTTTCAAATGAATTTTTAAACGAAAAAACTTCCCCCGAAACTTAACCCCTTAATATTATCGTGTTATGAAAGAAACGATTCAAGCAAAAGTTTTCTTTTTCAAATGGAGCATTTTTCACCTTTAAACATTTTTTCTACGTGCTACGGCTTATAACATGGGTTCTACGGACCCAAGATCCAAAAGAATAACGTTGCTCAGTTACGAACTTAAACTCAAACTCACTTTTTACGTTCTGAGATCGTTTGAAAAATTTTACCTCGATATCTTTTTCGTTTTTTAAGACTGAACAAACAACTTAAGATCTGAGAGCGTTTTTTAGGCACACAAAAATTGGTTCTTTCATAATTTACCGACGACCCTAGGAAAACACGATTGTCGAGTTGCACCAGTTTTTGTGTGCTTAGAAAAAAGCTCTCAGATCTTAAATTGTTTGTTCAGTCTTAAAATTTTTATTTTATCTGAGAACCTGAAGATCTAAAAGTTTTTAAAATGCGTCCGTCCCTAGTAAAAAATACTCATTTTAAAATAAAATTTCAAAAAATGTAATTTTTCAAGTTAAGCAAGTTAAAACAAAACAGAAATCGAGTTAATTGTTGAAATACCACGAATAGACAGTGTTAACTACGCAATCATTTGTTTTCTTACGTCATGTAAGCAAAGAAAGATAGCCACTCTTACAACCAAAATAATAAGATCATTAGGGGGGGGGGGTAGATTGTTCTTACTGACTGTAAGATCTATAAGCACTTTCATTAAAGTGCAATGACGAAACTCTCTCTCTGGGAATCACATGCTTTCATTTCAAGCACCAGTCCACCCTTTCCATGATTTTAGTGTATGTAATTTTTCAAAATTTGCCAAATATATTTCAATTCGCACAACACTGTCATCAGGATTTAGGAAACTTTCTACCACAGATCCTTCCAGCACAGATGTATGTAGCTATAGAATGAGTTGGAGCAGTACCATTCCTCTTGAAATTTGATAATAATTACCTAATTGTCTTCATTTATAATTATAGAATGAATCGTATATATTGACAGCATCCCATTCAACTTTATTATATTTCGAATTTTAACCAGCAGACGTCATGACCAAAATGGTCAGTTGTCAATAATTTTAAATTGAAACTTATCATACAAGATTTAAAATAGTAAAATAACTTTAAACAAATGTAAACATTATAACAACAAAAGTAATTTAAACTATGCACTACCCTATATTCGCTCCGTGCGTGAGTTTCGTTTCCATGGTAACGATACACTACTTTAATTATAGAATTGTATGGATGCATATATAATTGTATGGATTGCATTTAAGACTTACATTTAAAATTTAATATTTTTGTCTCACAAATTTAAATAAATAATTATGATAATTTACATTTGAAAAATAATATTTGTTCAATTTGATTTCTTATTTTCACAATTTTTAATGCATTAAGTTTAATTAATTCGTGTTTTTCAATAATTTTAATTTGACATTTCTATAACATTAACATGTAAAGAATTGCAAATTAGTCACAACAGCCCCCTTTAACTCCAAAATTTTTCACTGGAAGTGCTGGCATCGATTTTATTGTCCCTACCATGACTACGCACACAACGAATATCGAAATGGAAATTCTGATATATATTATAGCCCTGGAGCCCGTGACAGTAAAACTGCACTGACACGGATTTCGCAAATGAATGAATACTATTTAACCATAGGTACGGACTAGATCTGCCAGGGTTTATTCTGGTAGAAATATTTTTTACCAGGATATTTTAATTTTTTACTGGTGTGACAGATATTTTGGTCATGTTTTAAGCTGTAACATCGAGCTATTTCGAAAATAGAACTCAAAACGAACATTTAAAAAAAAGTAATTCCGCAATAAGGGTAAAATTTTATTGGCTTTATATATTTAAAATCCGCGTGACAGACGTTTCTCCCACGATAAGAGCTGCCACACCAAATTTTCCTGAAAAAAGAAAAAATTTAGTAACTATTAAAAATAAAAAAATATTTCTGCCAGAATAAACCCTGAGACACCTGCTTAAAGTAGTATACCAAATTAATTAATTTTATGCCAAATTAATTTTCAAAGGTTTGTTATGGGAATTGCAAGATAACAAGATAACTACCTTAAATGGGTTACAGATTTTTTTACGCTGTGCTCCATATTGCTTGTACAGTAGGTTTACTCTGAGAAGACAGTCGTTCAAATTTCATTAAAAAAAAAGTGTGTGTGTACTTATGTACACGCGTTAGAGCGTTAGAAGTTATACTTCTTCGGCGTAACAAGATAAAAATCTTTTTAAAAATTTTATCTTTTGCCTTATTTTACATTTGTAGAAAAAACGACATTAACAATAGAAAATAGAAAAAAGGTATTTAATACATTAAAAGTTTTATTATAATGCATTATTTAGTTAAATAAAGTTTATTTAATATTTAATAAAAAATATCACAAAAAATTATTTCTACATAATTAAAAAAATGGACATTTTTTTATTGTGAATACAGTTGTCAGTTCTCACGCAAACATACGTAGATGTCCTTACTTTTACTTTGTTGGTACCTTTATTTGAAAAACTAAAATGTTAACTATAGCTTACTTCATCATGTCGGTTTTTCGTGACGGTGTGCGCGCGCATCGTAAAAATTTACCCTCATCATTTCTGCCTAACGCGCCAAAAGAAGTATAACTTCAAAAAAATATTAATTTTGATCAAATTTTGTGAAACTTTTAAAAAATTGTACAATGAAACACTTTGTACACTTAAAAGACATTTTTAGTTTGACTTTCCATTTTGTAGGGAAATTACAATCAATTGAATAGTAAGCATTATTATTCAGTTTATTTTAAAATAATAGAATCATTTTGATCAGATGATAACTGTTGGATGGATGTATACTGACTAGGGTTGACATCGTTTGAAATATCATAACAATTAAATACTATTAATAATGCTTGGTTAGTAAGTTCCTAAATTTCCATAGAATATTATACATAGAGAACGCCATGGCCCAAAATTTGCGATATGATAAATGAGAAAGAAGACTGCCAGTTAGTTCCTATGTGGCCTTGTCTATATGTCATTGGCTAGATATGGTTTATTATTTCACAAAATCTCTATGCATCGTATGATTATGACATATGAGTATGACAAAGATACATAGGTCATTCATCATATCGCATCCACTTAAAGGCTAGCATATTCATCGCGTTATCTATGTATAATACTCTATGTAAATTACATATCTGTGCTAAATTCCACAATTTTTGTCGCGTAAGAGGGTCGTGAGTGTGCAATGATCGTAAAGATATGACAATAGGGAACGCTAGCCTGTAAGTGGATGCGATATTCGAAGCGAGAGAGAAGATTGCCAGTAAGTTCCCCTGTGTCTTTGTCTAATACATATACTTAAACTTACTAATACATATTCTTATACTTACTA
Organism: Chrysoperla carnea; assembly: GCF_905475395.1. Taxonomy (NCBI): domain Eukaryota; kingdom Metazoa; phylum Arthropoda; class Insecta; order Neuroptera; family Chrysopidae; genus Chrysoperla; species Chrysoperla carnea. The sequence continues at coordinate 11,188,350 of NC_058337.1, forward strand.
GTACATATAATGAGTATATATATACATCTGATTATAACAAGGATACAGGGAACTCACTCTTCAGACTTCTCTCTCATTCATCATATCGCATCCACTTACAGGCTGGCAGGTCCCTAGCGTTCTCTTCGTAATATTCTATGGTTATGATATATTTCATGAAAGACCCTGTTTGCCAAATTTTGACTTAATATAAGTATTCGAGGCGTATTACATAAATGCCGTATTTAGATAAATCCGGTAACTTCAGTACCGGAATTAAAATAAAAAGTTTTGATCTCCCGTTAATTTCCGATGTTTTACGTCATTTATTTCTGTACGACATTTATGTAATTCGTCTCAAATACTTATGCAAATCTAGTACCTAGCAACGTTGTATATATTTGCTGGTGTAGGGATGAGATACCAAGCGCCATGGTACTTAAACTTACTTTAACACATTGGAACATCTTTTTCAACGTGATTCCTGGTGCGAAAATTTTAGCATGAGCTTGTAGTTTAAAGTGCAAATGGAAGAATTATTTCGGTCTTGAGACGTTTGGAACTGGTTCATCCAAACTGTAATTTAATTTAACAAACTTTAAAAATTTTGGGAGGGAACTCGAATAGTTTTTATAGTCCAATAAATTGAAATTTTAAACTACCATTCAAACTGAAAGTCTGCATTTTTGAAAATAAGTTCGTTTTGATATAAATTTTAAGTATACATTAGTATTATATAGTTAAAAAATATTTAATTCTATTCAGGGGGTAGAAAAAAGTTAAAAACTATACTCCCAAAATTACTTCTTTGAAAATATTTAGAAAACACGAAGATATGGAAAAATTTTGTCTAAAATCATTTTTTATCATTTTTGACGTATTTGCAATAGAAACCGTGATATTTGCAGTTTCAATTGGAATACGTCAACAGTGATCAGAATTGATTTTATAGAAACTTTTGATATCTACATTTTTTATTCAATTTTTTTTCCGATATCTTCGTATATTTTCTAAATATTTTTAAAATTTGATTTGGAGGCTAGTTTTTAACTTTTTTCTGCCCCCTTAGTTGAATTAAATGTTTTTTTTTTTTAACTATGTAAACTTCAAATTTATGTCACAACAAACTTTCAAAAATTAAAAAATTCAGGCTTCCAGTTTGAATGGTAGTTTAAAAATTCAATTTATTGGACTATTAAGAGTGTTTTAGTCTGAGAACCTGTGTATATTTTTTAATTGAGTCTCTCATGATTGTTCTAGATGGCAACCCTAAAACATATTTAACACACATTTACATAGATGAATGTAGTAAGATTATGTGTTTTACACAGAATAAAACACAGCGGACATACAAATTTTAATTTCATTAAACACAATCAATTGTAATTACAATTGATAATTGTCAAATAAGCTCTTTTCTACTATAACAATCGAATGGTGGAATTCTAAATTATCATCATCACTACATAGTATAAAACAAAGTCGCTTTTTCTGTCCCTATGTCCCTATGTCCCTTTGTACGCTTAAATCTTCGAAACTACGCAACGAATTTTGATGCGGTTTTTTTTAATAGATAGAGTGATTCAAGAGGAAGGTTTTTATGTATAATACATCCATATTATAGTAGAGTAAGGGGTTGAAATAGGGGTTGAAAGGGATATGCTTCAAAAACTAAAAAAGTTGTGCATCGATTAAGCTCAAATATTGACACGATATACAACCAGCTTCAAAGATCTATTGTTTTTATCTACTTTTAACCTTCGGAGGGTTGAAAGGTGTAGCGAGAAAGTGGGAAGGAATTATCGAATATTTACAAATATACCTAAGTGGGGTATCAAATAAAAGAGCATGACGTGTACATTACAAAACTGTTATCCCACGCAAGGAAATGTGGAGGGAGGGGTGCAAGTGGGGATGTTGCCCAGCAAAGCGGGTAGTTCACAGCTAGTATAAAATAATATTTTCTTCATTTATTTTCAGCACATTCAAATTCCCCGATGCTTTAAAAATATTTTGCATTTTAATTGACGTTTTCTATACATATATTCCAATTTGAATATTAACCAAAAGCTTTTTCAAGTAAGAACAAGGGACGTCACCCGATGACGTTCGTTAAGCATCGGTTTAAGAATGCTCTGAGGATGTATGAGCACGGTAGTGGCGGAACAAATTTAAAAAAATATATTTTTTCAATTTTGATGATAAATTATATTATAACTTGACGATATAAGACGAAAAGTAAGAATGCAACTTTTCGATATCTGGCGTAGTTTTCAAAATATCGAAAATGATAAATTTTGTTTAATTATTCAGCTTTCGATATTTCGAAAACCAAGGCACATATAGAAACATTTTTATTTTTCGTCTACATTCATGCAGTTATTACCAAATTCATAATCAAAGTTGAAAATAAGATACAAATAATTTCGACCCTAAATCTACCTTTCTCTTACATCCCTTATATGGATGGAGACACTTGATTTTTGTTCTATGTCATTGCTTACATGTTTACTTTCTATAAAAAAAATTTTTTAAAATTTGTTTTCATTCAATCCAAGTGAAAATTATCAAAAATTTTCCAAATATATCGTTTTTTGAGACTCGTCCATAAGAACCAATGAAATTTTTATCGATTTTCTTTGACTTTTTTCTTAAAAATTTGCATGGATACTTCTGCTGAAATTTTAATCACATTTTCTTTGAGGAAGAGTCTACCTATAAAAAATTTTGAGCCTTTAAATCAAACATTGTTGTCTTGCTCATACATCCTTAAGGTCTACATTAAACCTAACCAAACAAGTAAAAATTTACCCTGAAAATAAAAATATTTCCGTACGTTTAAGAAAGAAACAAAAATTATTGTTTCGTATTTTTAAATAAAACTACTACAAAGCCTCCTTTGTGAGTGATAAAATAGTTGTAGCGCAAGCGCAACCAAACCTGAATTTAGAAATTTGACAAAAATTTCCGCACTCTGCTCCTTAAAACTACGAAATTGGAAGTAATGCTTTCAATAATAGTTTGCTTTTGTCACATCTTCGCGAAAAAACGGGAATAATGCGATTATTTTCATTTTCTTAACATAATTCCTAGTGAACATCTTGAAATGTGATTACAGATTAATGTGTGGTAACATGCAGAAATTTTTATTAATACTGAGTATCAATCGAAAAATTGAAAAATCCCCTTTATCCTCTGGTTAACTTCATCGATGAACACTCTATATATTGAATGGTAGTCGATTTTAATTTACAAACTAAATATCATAACAGATAAAAATAAAGAAAAAACTTTTTCTTACCGAAATGGATGATAAAAATAGGTTGTCAATCAAAATAAATTAAATATCCTTATCTTGAGTTTTATTATGTTCCCAAATAAAATTACCAACCAAGTTTTTTTGTTATACATTCTACCGTTTTTATTATATTAAAAAAATCAATTTACGTTACCACCATCACTTTTTTTGAAGTACTTCTATGTAAAGATACTTAGGCACAGATTCAGAACTCTAGACTCCAAAGAATTCGCTCCTAAACATCTAGCGATGTATTTTCGCAACCCATACTCCCGCATACACTACCCTTGAACATATTTTAGGATTATACAGTGTGTCGCAATTAAAGTGAAGACACCCTCATATTTTCGTTTTTTAAACGAATAACGAATTAATCGATGGGTCAAATTTTTTAAGATACTTAACCTTAATCAGAATTTTAACTCAGGTTAGAGATAGCGAAACAAAACATTGGAAAAAGTTACTTAGAATATTTTTTATACCCATATAGAAAATTCGTATTTTTAATTTATTACTTTGGTCTTTAGTCAAAATTTTTACAAGTTTATTAAAATATTTGAATACATAACACCATTAAATTATCAATTTGTCCAGTTTTCACATTCCATAGCACATTAGTTATAAAAGTTTATTTTTAATTTTTATTACTAGTATGCCATGGAATGTAAAATCTGGACAAACTGATAATTTAATAATGTTACGTTTTCAAATTTTTTAATAAACTTGTAACAATTTTGAGTAAAGATCAAAATAATATTAAAATTAAAAATGCCAATATTGCCATGAAAATTTAAATATGGGTATAAAAAAATATTCTAAGCAACTTTTTCTAATAGTTTTTTCGATATCTTTAACCATTTCTGACTCTAGACAAAATATTAAGAACCGGGACTATTTGTCAGTTTATAGTAGACTGAGTTTAAAATTATGATTTGGGTTAAGTATTTTAAAAATTGTAATCCATCACCCCTGTATGAGTGTGCAAAATTTCAAATCGATATTCCTATAATTAGGGATTTTACGAGCGTGTCTTCAACTTGAATGCGACACACTGTTTAAGCATGCAATAAATATGGTGATTGGAGTATGCTAAATCAAAGACACAAGCCATAGGTGAATGGAACATAGAAGAAAAATTTCATTTCAATAAAAATATTAAAAAATTTTATAGAAAAATTCGGGTAATAGGAGGAGGAAGTTTGTGTAAACTGGGTGCACAATTTTAAGTTATCTTCTTGTCATCAATTTTCATAAAATTTATAACTTCTGTTGTAAAAGTTACTTAAGCAACCCTGTTATTACGACACTACAAAAGCTCAGCAATAATCCCCATCACAATTAAATTAATTAGATGTTAGCCAAATAATTGATCAGTTTAAAATAATCCAATGGCAAATTATCCATTTCCTTGGTAGGTAGAATTTTGTGTTCTATATTTAGAACATGGTCCGTTATATAAAATAATAAGAATGGGGGTTTAACCTCCGTTTCTCTGACATATACGCCTATAACAGAGGCCACCCACACCATTATTTGTTAATCTATATTTATTTAATTACAAACATATTTACAATTACATTTTGATGTGGGTGGAGTCGGTTACTTCGTTCTTATTCAAGCGACGACAATGTGATCAATTCTGCACTCCAATTAATTATAAATTGTTCACACTGCCGCTGTCTGGATTCGAACCCGCAACCTTAGTCTAAATGGACTATCAGTCAAAGGCAAACGTCTTAGACTGCTCGACCATTTAGGCTCTTTATATAATATTTTTCGATTTGATGATTCTTGACATCGCCAATATGTTATTTTTCGGGTATTGACATTTGTCGCTTGGTCTGACTTAAGTAAATTTTAGCACAATTCGAGCAAGGAATTTGGTAGATACTTGACTTCTGTGCATCTGGAATTGGATCCTTGGTTTGACCAAGGCGTGTTATCATTTCCGAGATGTAAAGCCAACTATTACTCTATTTATAAAGAATGATATTCTGTAATGAATAGATTAATAATTACTTGTTAGACTCTATGATGGATAATAGCTTGTGTTGTATTTAACCAATAAAAAAAATACCATAAACAAAAGTTTTAGAGTTTCATGTTCGACATCAGATTGTTTTAATAGTCAATTTAGATCCGAAAAGGTAAGAGATAGAGTAACATTTTCAATTTAAAAGTTGTTCCTCATAAAAAGAATAATTTTTTATTGAAAACAGAAAATTTACAGAAAAATGCTTTAGCCAAAAGTTGTCAGAGACAACAGGGGACATTTGCCTGTGTCCATGACTTTGATCTGAAATTCTAGTTTCAAGGTCATTTGATCTTGAACTTCAAGTGATCTACAAAATACCTGGACTTAAAACTTATTAACACAACGAATGACCTTCACTGTCCTAGGTACTTTTTGTCCAAAAAATTTTTCTAATGCAAGTGTATTTGCTTTCGATGAAATGATGGCACATTTTTCAGTCGCATTTTCTCCGAAAGCTAAAGATTTTCGAAAAAATGTCTTAAAATTAAAAATGTAAGGTTTTTTCTATTAGGATCACCTTGCTAATTTATGGTGTTATTAAAGCAATCCGAAGAACTAGATCCAATCAGATGTGAGAACACGATATCCTTCATCAAACTTTTGCTTATGTTATTATACCATGCATATATGACATATACATAGTATTATAAGTTTAGTCCCAAGTTTGTAACGCTTAAAAATAATGATGCTAGGAAAAAAATTTTGTCATAGCTGTTCATAAAATCACCTAATTAGTCCATTTCCGGTTGTCCGTCCGTCCGTCCGTCCGTCCGTCTGTGGACACGATAACTCAAAAACGAAAAAAGATATCGAGCTGAAATTTTTACAGCGTACTCAAGTTCGTAAATGAGCATCATAGGTCAATTGGGTCTTGGGTCCGTAGGACCCATCTTGTAAACCGTTAGAGATAGAACAAAAGTTTAAATGTAAAAAATGTTCCTTATAAAAAAATAAAAAACTTTTGTTTGAAACATTTTTTTGTAAACATCACTGTTTACTCACGAGGGCGTTAATTAGGTGCAAATTTTATAGTATGTATTAATATAGGAATATCAGTTGTGTGTGTGTCTATTTAAAAGTGAATATCTTTTGTTATTTACGTGACGTCAAAAAAACAAACGATTGCGCATCAACACTGTCTATACATTTTTGTATGTGTTATGTGATAAAGAAATCAACACTGACTATGCATGGTATTTCAACAATTAACTCAGTCAATTGTTTCTTTTCACTTGTTTTTTTATAACTTTAATACAAAACGAGCTTTTAGACATAAAAGATTAAAATGATACACCGTGTATAACGTATGTATATAAACACAAAATAACTAATACATTTTATTGTTCTCTTAGCATATTTGTCTTGAAGGCGACCATATTCCGTCGAATATTTGAAAAGCAGAGAAGAATACTTCAAACTACTATTAAACAAATATATTTTAAACTATGATTTCAATAAAATATTAATCCTTTTACTTCATTTCACAATATATTCCATAAAAAAATGCTGAATGTTTTCAACAATATATTCTGCAACAAATTTCATCATACAAAAACGAAAAAAAACAACTTTTTCTTTGTGCAAAAACTTATTGCAATGAATGAATAATTTTTATACAATAACTTGATATTTACTCTTGAAATAAAAACTTTTTGATACCGTACCTTAAAATGAAAAAAACTTAATTCTTAAGTCTCGGCTAAAGAGCGTCCATTGTAAACGCCAATTTTACTTTAAAAATTTTTATTATAGAATTCCACTGCATTCATAACCTTCTGACAGTGTTTTTCTTCACAGAAAAATACGGGTATTTAGAAAAGCAGTATCAAGCAGCATCGCGAAATCATTAAGTCCAACAGGGCAAACTCAGCAGGAAAGGGTGGCAAACGATTTTTTGCGATTTTCGGCGTAAATACTCAAATTGAAAAAAGTAAAATTTAATTGTTCTAGACTGTAAAAAATCTAGAACTTTTATTCTTATCATTTTTTAACATAATCTCAAAATTTTTGAGTTAAACGCAAAAAACATTTTTTTAGGTTTTTAATTTTTTATTCCGCGAAAAAAAATGCAATCGTTATGTAATTTGGTATAATTGAATTCATTTGAATTTCTGAAACAGTCATTTTCTTCGTAAAGACATTAAAATTCATAAAAAAAAATAAAAAATATAATTCTCTTTGCAAAAAATATCTTAAAATTGAAAGTAACTAAAAAATTATATAATAATCAAATTTTATATCTATTCCCATTTTTCAGAAACTATATTACTCAGAAAAAACAAAAAAATACCAGGCCATTAGGAATTCAAATAGATTCAATTGTAACAAATTACATAAGGATTACATTTTTTGCATTGCATTCAAAAAATGGTTTTTCCGTTTTACTCAGAAATTTTTAGGTGATGTTGAAAAATGATAAGAATAAAAACTCTAATTTTTTTATTGTCGAGAACTATTACATTTCCTTTTGTTCCTTTTTGATATGACGAGTATTTACGCCGTAAATCGCACAAAGCCGTGAGACAAAGACACTCCCCTTTAAACCACTTTCCTCTTCACCGTCAAACATTCAGCTGTTGGATTTTTTACCCAACATTTGCAATCCCTTTTTCAACCCTTTTCTGCTGAGTTTGCCCTGTAACGAACTTTTTGTTAAAAAAAGTAGTACGCTTTGACTAACAGGAAATGAATTACGTTGTAATGCTTTTTGTGTGGATACGATTAGCTAATAATTGTATAAGCTGATCACATTCAATGAATATAATATTTAAGTAAACTAGCTTGGATACCCGCCCGTTTAAGCATGTCTAAAGTTTATTTTTAAGCATGTGCTTAAAAATAAAAAACACCGCTTTATAGCCTCCACCTCTTTTGATATACACAGTCATAATAAAGAAATAGTCATAATTCATTGAGTATATCATAAAAGTTGGCCATGAATTGTTTGACATTTACTATTTTAAATTTTTACAAAATGCAATATTTTATGGTTCAAAATGATGATTATAGATCTGCTCCTTCTATAATCCTCATTTTGAACCATAAATTAAAGATTTCTGTAAAAATTTAAAATAGTAAATGTCAAATTAAATTTAATTTTTTTATTTTTTTTTAATATATCTTTATAAATTATAGCTCATGTGTTATTCTGAAGTATGAACTATATTGCTGTACAGTTTCATTAAAAACCATTCGCTAGTTTTAGCGTGAAAGCGTAACAAAAAAAAAAAACAAACAAACAAACAAACAAACAAACATCCTTACTTTTGCATTTAAAATATATAGAGTTTCTACAATAGAAATCCATTTATTGTGATGCATACTCACACTTAACTGATTTTTTTATACCCACACTCCTCTTAGTAGAAATATATGATTCATAAGAGTCATGTTATAAGTAGCTATTTCTATTCTATTCTGTCAACTGTATATTTTCGAGTACATATTATTATTGTTATTCAGTATAGTATATAAAGTTAAGGTAATCATATATCATTTTTATATGCTATACATTAAATAACAAACCGTGTTGGATAAGATCCTTATTGGAATAATAATTTTCTGCAGATTAAAACATTTTCTTTTAATATGTTCAACGTAACAGTTTTCTGAGACAGGTCTACGGTAACGCATAGCGAAAATGTTTTCCTAACTAATATATTTATACGCACATCATTGCCTCATATTAAACTATCTTTTTCTATTGTTTCCTGAGAATTCATAAATTTTAGTATTCTGTTAAAATTCATAAACAATTTTGTCGAATTTAAACAAAGTTTTCTTATATTGTGAGAATCTTTTGTTATTTTGCTATTAAACACTTGACTCAAACATAACTTATTAGCGTTGGTTACAGGTGAAAAAATTGTCCCAGAAATACCTACAACGGAAATGTATCCGCAAAAACAACCAGAATAGATCATTCAGTATAAATTTATTGGACCAATCATTCATTTAATAAATACCTTTAAAAACAAGTAAAAACAAACAATTGACTGAGTTAATTGTTGGAATACTATTTATACATGTGTTGATTACGCAACCGTTGTCTATTCGCACCGTGTGTAAGTTTTGTTGGAGGCGTTTCCATGGCAACGATACACTACTGTAAATTATAGAATTGTAGGGATGCATATATAATTGTATGGATTGCATTTTTGACTTACATTAAAAATTTAATATTATTGTCTCACAAATATAAATAAATTATTATGATAATTTACATGTGAAAAATAATATTTGTGCAATTTGATTTACTATTTTCACAATTTTTAATGAATTAAGTTTAATCAATTAGTGTTTTTCAATAATTTTTATTTGACATTTTCTATAACATTAACATGTAAAGAATTGCAAATTAGTCATAACAGCCTCCTTTAAGGCCAAAATTGTTCACTGGAAGCGCTGGCATCGATTTTATTATCCCTACCATGACTACGCACACAACGAATAATGGACCACTACATTAAAGGTATCGGCAAACCAAGGAAGACAATATGGATGTTTACATAAGAATAAGGCAAAGATAAAAAAACCCACAAAATCGTAATAGGCATGGCCAACCCGTTCGGCCATGGCATGGCCAAGTTCGAGTAATCCGGTGACCCGTGACAACTTAATACCGATGGTATTATTGCGGGATTATTTTTATAGGGATATTTTGAAATTTACCTGTCAAGAGTTATTGCCAGTCCGTAATATGTGATCCCTAATTTGGTATCAATCGCCTTTACTATTGTCATTTGAATTTCTTATGACCGATTGGTTTTATAGAATTCTGATAATTATTTATAGAAGTATTAATGATATTGACAGTACTTTCCATGTACAAATGAAATTTACAAGATTTAAAAAACCCTCGACAAATTTTTCGGGTCCAGAACCCTAAACTCGCACTCGAAATTTATCTGAGAACACTCTCAATTAAATTACCTTTTTCCTTAAAGGCTTTTCCAAACTGAGCCGATTTTCATTCGCGGTACGATGCCACAGGCAGACAGACACACACACACACACACACACATATAGCGGTCAAACTTATAACACCCCTTTTTTTTAGTTCGAGGGTTCAAAAACATAAAATTGAATACTAATACTTAAATATTACAAATAGATATATTTCTGCCATCTGTCAAAGTTTTTAATTGACCACATGATTCAGTCAATATAGACGAAAGAAAGGCCGGACCTGGAAAAAATTACAATAGTGACTCTGAGGTTATAGATCGTTAGGGGGGCATGTAAATAACTTTAAAAAAAATTAAGAGAATTTTTCGTTCCGCTGTTTTTGAGAAAATCCAAAAAAATGGGAAAAAAAAAATTGGAATGCGTTTTTCTCGGAATCTATTGGTTTAAGGGAAAAGTTTTTCAAATAATAAATGTAGAAGACATTGTCAGCTACATTTTATGTCATTGGAGCAACGTCATACGAGTTAAATTACAAAAAGTAGGTGGCGTTAAAGTATCAAAAAAAGGGTTTTTCACGATTTTCATTAAGAAAAAATGATGTTTTTGTAAAAGTGTAAATGAGAAAGTTGTTTGACTCAAAATTAGCTTCAACTTTTGTTTAAAAAATTTTTATGAAAAACTTACCGTTTCCGAGCTATAGTAAAACAATGTATGTTTAAAATAAACCAAGAAAATAAAAAAGAAATCAAGTACTCCTTTTCAAAATTTTAAAAAACTTAACTTTCATATTTTTTAGCAAGCTGTATTTCAAAAACGGTAAGTTTTACAAAAAAATTGTTTATATAAAAGTTGAAGCTATTTTTGAGTCAAACAACTTTTTCATTTACACTTTTACAAAAAAATCATTTTTTCTTAATGAAAACCGTGGAAAACCCTTTTTTTGATACTTTAACGCCACCTACTTTTTGTAATTTAACTCGTATGACGTTGCTCCAATGACATAAAATGTAGCTGACAGTGTCTTCTACATTTTTTATTTGAAAAACTTTTCCTTTTAATCAATAGATTCCGAGAAAAACGCATTCCAAAATTTTTTTTTCCCCTTTTTTTTGATTTTCTCAAAAACAGCGGAACGAAAAATTCTCTTAATTTTTTTTAAAGTTATTTACATGCCCCCTAACGATCTATAACCTCAGATCCACTATTGTAATTTTTTCCAGTCAAAATGCCAGATTTACTGTACCAACATGAAAGCCATTAATTTTTTTTAAATAAAAGTACTGTAATTTGTTTTCCCTGAATTTCGGGATGAAAACGATAATTGAGTATTAGGAAATTTATACTACCAGATAAGTGCTTTTTTTTAAATTAAAAGACATAGAACAGTACCTAACAATTATATTTGTAAGTATCTAATTAAGATATATCTGTTCCAAATTCTATATATTTTATTCAAGTTGAATGAATGGCAAGTATAATATAATTTCATTATCGAATCATTCAATATTCTATACAATAAACTTTCTATAGAATTCTAAGGTGCACTTCAAATTCTAGCGTAGGGTATTAACTATAGGTATTTACGAGCACTACGGTTAGATTAAATTTAATGACTTCGTAAGTTTGAAATTTATTTATTTTTTATAGTTTTTTATACCATGTATATATGAAATATACATAGTATATTAAGTTTAGTCCCAAGTTTGTAAAACTTAAAAATAATAATACTAGGAAAAAAATTTTGACATAGGTGTTCATAAAATCACCTAATTAGTCCATTTCCGGTTCTACGTCCGACCGTCCGTCCGTCTGTGGACACGATAACTCAAAAACGAAAAAAGATATCGAGCTGAAATTTTTACAGCGTACTCAGGACGTAAAAAGTGAGATCAAGTTCGTAAATGAGCATCATAGGTCAATTCGGTCTTGGGTCCGTAGAACCCATCTTGTAAACCGTTAGAGATAGAACAAAAGTTTAAATATAAAAAATGTTCCTTATCAAAAATTAAACAACTTTTGTTTGAAACATTGCGTAAACATCACTGTTTACCCGTGAGGCGCCAATTAGGCGAAAATTTAATAATATGTTCTATACTTGATTATCAGTTATGTATGTGTCACATGTTTGTATGTGTAATGTAATAAAGAAATCAACACTGACTATGCATGGTATTTCAACAATTAACTCAGTCAATTGTTTGTTTTCACTTGTTTAGTTTATATTTAGTCTAGCTACGGACGCAAAACCTCTAGGATTGTTCATTACACGTCGGAGTTTTGATTGAATGTGTTGTTTGCGATGTTTAAAAAATGCCCAATGATAAAAAACTTATGTTCTTTCCCCTAGGAGGTCGAACCTTGAAGTTAAAGTTTTAGTTGACCTCATTCAGTTATAGGTTAAAAGTTTTAATCTTTGGAGAGGGGAAATACTTGTTGTATTTCACTTGTAAAATTTTGATTTCACAATTATGCCGTCTGTTTTAGAATAACGAATTTTAGAATATAATTGATGTTTGGCGAGAAATTTACTTTTTTTTTATTTTCGTGACACAAAATTCAAGTTTAGAATCGCGAAATGGACCATAATTCGGGTATGTTTTTTTTAAACCTTATATTCGGAGCACTTTGTAAGTTTTAAAACCGCATCTCGTTAAGTTGAAAATTGAGAAATTTAATTTTGCAATTAAATTTTTTTCGCCGATTTTTTCGCTCCCTTAAACCGCTGTAATTGTTGTTAATATTAAATATTGTAGTGGGCAAAAAAATTCCTTATTAAGACTGATATTTCACCTTTTCGATTCCCGCGAAGCAGATTGCATTTGGCTTAAAACTCAGACCTTGCGACCTGCCCAAAGCAGACATTTACTGCAAATTGGAATTGTGCAAAAACTATTAGGCCCAATGAAACGTTATTATATCATGTATATGAAATATAGCAAGGTACACTAAGTTTAGTTCCAAGTTTGTAACGATTAAAAATATTGATACTATGAACAAAATTTTGGCAGAGGTGTTCATAAAATCACCTAATTAGTCCATTTCCGGTTGTCTGTCTGTCTGTCATCTGTTGTCTATAGGAACGTGATTACGATTACCCAAAAACAAAAAGAGATATCAAGCTGAAAGTTTTATAGCGTGCTTAGAACGTAGAAAGTGAGATAGAATTCGTAAATGAGCAACAAAGGTCAATTGGGTCTTGGTTCCATAGGACTCATCTTGGAAACTGACTGAAATGTTTATAGCGTTTTCAGAACGTAAAAAGTGACTTTGAGTTTCGCAATATAGGTCGATTGAGTCATTGGTCGTAAGAAAAATATAAATATAAAAAATGTTCCTTCTAATAATTATCTAAAAATAAACAATTTTTGTAAACTTTTTTTCGTCTATATTTAATAATAAATATTTTTGTATTCTCCCGAGCGGCCAAATTAGGGCAAAACTTCTATTCTCTCAAAAAATATGAAAGGTAAAAAGTTGAAAATTTGTGGGTAGCTTAAAATAGGTAGGTTAAATTTCCGCCATTTTATCCTACATGAATCGTCTTTTTTTTAACTTATTTATAAAAATAATGCATGCACTGATATTCAAAATAAATGTATTTTTAATGCATTTGTTAATTAAAAATATTTTGATTACGTTGTAATTGAATGATGTTTGATAGTGAAAATATTAGTGCAAAGAGAATAATCTACATAACCAAATTCATTGTAGCTAATTTTAACATATTTCTATCAAAAGTTTTTTGTGATAGAAATATGTTGTTTTTTGAGTGCAAACAGTGGCGTAGCGAGCTTAACTCGCACCGGGGCACAATATCTTTTTAGCACCCCTCCCTGCATTCAAAAACCATATCATATTATATGTAAAAAATACTCGCAAATTAATAAATAAATAAATTAAGTCATAGGCTCAAGCTAGGCTTTAAATTTGAGACCAAAATTGTAGTTGTGAAAACAAAGCTGACAGATACAGGTCGAGTCAGCCCTGCCAGTAGAAAAGACGTGCCATTTCTATTATGAATATATTATCACAGTTTGATTTAGACTATTAGTGTTCCTTTTTTCCCTTTTTATTTACGAATTAACATTTATTATATTACGCCTGGCACTAAATTTAAAATATATTTTCCGGAAATCAATTAAAATAAAAAATAAAAATTTTTAAGCAAATTTTTTTTTTGAAGACCATTGGGCGCCCTTTGAGAGCAGCACCCGGGGTATGATACATCTCTTCCCCCCTTTCTACGCTACTGAGTACAAATCTTGATAAGAGAAATTCTCACTATTTCTGAACCACATATTTGATTTGAAAAATAAAAGTTATTTATGTTTTAAATCGAGTGTGAGCAAAATGCTCATAACGGGAGTGCTGACGGGTTAATAAAAAAGTTCGTAAGGAAATATATAAAATTTTTAGTATAGGAAATTGCAAGCAAAATAAATTTTTATGTAGCACGAATTCGAAACTTGCTCCCAGAGCCATATTAACTTTGGGGGCGAAAATCTATTCGAAGGTAAAGTTTTTCGCTATTTAAGAATCCAGAATCAAAAATATGAAATATGGGCGTTCGTTTGAAAATTTCAAGGTGATTCAAATAAACTACAAATCTTTGCTCAAAGTTATAGTAAAGTTGTCTATTAGGCTCATCTTTTGAATTCCAAAGAATTTAGAGAAAAATTTGTTGATTCCATGTCACGAGAAAAATGACCGATCTTGAACTATGTGAACACAGTGTTTTTTCCAACGTTTAAAAAGGTATAGAAGGGATACATAAAAAATATTGAATTTCTTGCATAAAATATCTTATCATAAATAGAGCAGGCGCTGGATGGGGTTGAGTGTGCAAAATATGAGTACCGCATTTTGTCAATCGATTCTTGTTTAGAAAAGCTTATAGATTAATATTGTGAATCTTGCCAGAAACCCTATTGGTCCGATTTTTTGCATACCCTCATCCCTTGCTACCGTAGGTTCTATAGGTCATTTAACGTGAAAAAGACTCTTTGATTTTTTCGTAAACTTCTTCGTTTTCGAGATAATGTTTGGAAAAACTCCAAAAAGGCCATTTTAAAATCTAAAAAACGGGGCATACAATTAGATTTTTGAGTTTATCATAATTCTAAAATAATGTTTGAACATCCTTTAATAAAGTTCTGAAGAGTAATACAGGTTACCTCATTCTAAAGGCTCAATTTCCAATTCTTAAAAGATGTTTAATTCCCATTATTAGCAATGAGTAAGACAAAGATTCTAATTATTTCAGTCTTACTCACTGTTCTGAACTTCACCAAGAATGTTCAAACATTTTTTTAGAATTTTGATAATATAAAAAATCTAATTTTATGCACCGTTTTTTAGCTTTTAAAATGGCCTTTTGGAGTTTTTCCAAACATTAAACTGTTAGTGTCTCGAAAACGAAGAAGTTTACGAAAAAATCACAAAGAGTCTTTTTCACGTTAAATGACCTATAGAACCTACGGCAACTTTTACTTAGTTAAAAAAATGTCGTCTAACTGTTTCTGTGGAGGAGAGGAGGGTATGCAAAAATTGGACCAATAGGGTTTCTGGCAAGATTCACAATATTAATCTATAAGCTTTTCTAAACAAGAATCGATTGACAAAATGCGGTACTCATATTTTGCACACTCAACCCCATCCAGCGCCCGCATTTAAACATATAAAACCATTTCCATCTACAAATCAATTCGATGAGGGTTATAAATAATATTCTTCCATTTCAAGATATTTTTCTTTATATTTCATAAGAATGAATCTTTTGATAATTTATTTAACTTTATTGTCTTTGACAATTTTCTCTTTTTAAGCAATTTATAAATTCTTTAACATTATCTAGGGTAAAATGTCGTGCCTATTTTATTCAATTGTGTTTCAACATTTACATTTCATTCTTAGATTGTATACGATTTTAAATCCTATAGTTTGAATATTGAAAACCCTTCCAAGTTTTCCCTGCATAGGCATCATAATCTCTGAGCTTCTAATAACAGAATCCATTGCTTTTTTATAGCGACACGAATAGGATTTTTAATTTTCCACTTGCACTTTGCTAGCCTGTGCATACTGACCTACAACAGGGGACAAATTAATTATAAAATTTAGTACCTACCTAAAATCATTTAACGGGAGTACATGAGTGAGTCTTACAAAAACAAAATTATCAAATTATCTATCCCACTTTTTAAATTTTTATTAAAGCCCATCCAGTCACGATAAAGACATCCTTCTAGTTCTAAGTGCTCTATCATTTATTATTTGATTTGGTTAATTATCTCGGAAATTAGGCCTCAGATAGAAATTTGGTAAATTATGAAATTTTGTTTTTTTCGTTCGTCTTTGTAAGCTTATTTTGGAACGTAAGAGTTCTGCAGTCAATTATAGGCCACCTTGTATATACACAACTATAGGCTACAACCAAATGAATACAATACAAATAAGAAATGCACATATATACTAGAATGAATACACTCATGCATCGTTCCATTAAAAATAATACTCTAAATGTAATATTTAACTATATATATAACTTCGTTTTCATATATTTGGTCTTTCATAGTTATTCGGTCAATTTAAACCCGAAGGTACAAAAAATCAAATCACCAGCATAAATGAAACCTATAAAATCCTCATCGATAAATTTTCAGCAAAACGTAAAGTTTCATCATAAAATTACTTTAGAAAAAGTTGTAGATCAGATAATTTAATATAAACAATGATTCAATCCTTTTTTTCCTAAGAGACACCGTTTTTGAGATATAACGATTCAAACAGTTCGAAGAATTATAATCGTCATATGATTTTATGGATGTATATATAGTTCTACCAACGGCTTACATTGAAAATTTAATAATATTTTAGAACAAATTTAAATCAGTAATTATGTGAATTTATATATACAAAATATTATTGATACAATTTCGTATCTTACTTTCACCATTTCTAATGGAACAAGTTTAATTAATTGCTATATTTCAATAATTTTAACTAGGCATTTACTATACCATTTACATGTAAAAACTTAAAAATTAGTCATAACAACCACCTTTACGCCAAAATTATCCACTGCAAGCGCTGGCGTCGATTTGATTGTAAATGTAAGTTAAAATAATGACCGATAGAGAAATATTTTTACTTGTATTACAGCTTCAGTGATATACTTGGCGTACTTAAACATATTATAACGATAGCAACTCTTTCAAATTTTTTAATCGTTATATCTCAGAAACGGTAGCTCTTAGGAATAAAAGTATGGAGACATTTTTATATCTAATTATCTGATCTAAAATTTTCGTCTGAGCAAATTTTATTTACGGTTGAGCTGAAAATCACGAAAAACCCGTTTTTGTGACCTTAATTGTAAATATTATTTCACGTCTTGGATCGACGAGGATTTTTTAGATTTCATTTATGAAAGTGTTTAGAACAATCCTATCAAATTTCAGCCAAGTGTGAATTTTTGTACCTTCACTCATATTTTTAACTTCCCGCTAAGAAAATAGGGAAGTTATTGTTTTCACCCCGTTTTGCCAAAATCGAGTTTTCATCAGATCTCGACGTTTTAAGGTGTCAGGAAGCTTCCCTGACTACTTCCGCGAGGGTGTCTGTATGGCTGTATGTATGTATGTGTGTGTGTGTGTGTAAACCTCTCATAACTTTTGAACAGCTTGTTCGATTTGATCACGGTTGGTGCCATTCAAAAGGGCTTGACCAAACTTAGATTTTGAGGCCTATTTGGACCGATTCGATATATTTCGAGAAATCTCAAAAAAACTGCAAAAAAAAATTTTTTTTAAGTGGTTTTTTTTAATAACTTTTAAACGGCTGTATCGATCAATTCCAAAAACTAATCAGCTCTCAACATCAAAAAACCATGTCGATCACCACCAGTCCGGTCAAAATCGGTTGATTCGTTCGTGAGTTATCGTTGACGAAAGAAAACCCAAAAAAGCGTTTTTTCGGAATAACTTCAAAATTTTTTGTTCTATCAATTGAAACTTAAAGATTCTTCATGAAACTTCAAAAACTGCGTCGAATGTCACCAACCGCGTGAAAATCGGTTTATTCATTCTAAAGTTATCGCGATTTGAAAATTTAAAAAATAGTGTTTTATCAAACGTCTATGAAATTTTTGAGCTAGAAGCTCAAAAGCATCGAACATCTTCATTTTTGAGCTCAGAGAACGTTATGAGTCAATACTTAGCGGGAAGTTACAGGGATGACCTGCAGGGTCAACCGTTTTCCAAATTTTTTTTATTTAATTTGACCGGATTATAGATAGAATGCAACTTGCAAGAAACTCACGAGTGATCCAATATTGACTCCCGTTGTACAGTGTGTGGTACAACACATTCGCCTGTAGTATTCATAAAGCATTTTATTTACGAATTTATCTCTGAATTGTTATTGTTGTTCGTCGTTGTTGGTAAAAGCCTTCAGGGTATTAATTTTTTATGTAAATCATCATAAACTTATTACTCACTTGAAAACTTGATATTTTATTCATTTAATTTTGTTATAAATAAAATGACTTAAATATATTTAAATAAAAATCTATAAATTCAAATTTAAGGGATCCCTTCCTCCGAAGAGCAATTAGCTGTTTAAAATAGTCATGAACCTATATGGGTGATTCCACGAAAAACTATACCATGAATGGAAAAAATTTTACGGTTTTTGATATTAAAAATTTGATTTAGTAAAGTGCTAACACTATAGTACTTTTAATTTTCAGTATCTTAAGGATGTATGAGCACGGTAGTGGGGGCGCAAATTTAAAAAATATATATTTTCAATTTTTATGATAAATTATATTACAAATTGCAGATATAAAACGAAAAGTAAGAATAAAATTTTTCGATATCTGGCGTAATTTTCAAAATATCGAAAATTGAAAATTTTGTTTAATCATTCAGCTTTCAATTTTTCGAAAACCAAGGCACATATCGAAAAATTTTATTCTGATTTTTCGTTTCCGTTCATGAAGTAATAGCAAAATTTATAATCAAAGTGGAAAATAAAACAAAAATAATTTCAACCCCAAATTTTCTCAGCTTTTACACCCCTTATATGGACGCAGACACTTGGTTTTTTTCCTTTCTATGTCATTGCTAATATGTTTAATTTCTATTAAAAAATTTTTTTTTGCAAAATTTGTTGTTTTTAGCCATGGCTACAGGGTAACCGAATTTCACACTGGTCGAGCAAGTATCTTGAAAATGGTTTTGAAGTTCCTATCTTGTGTTCCTATCTGTAAAAACAACTCAAAGTACAACTATTTTGCCCCAAGTGAAGGTAGTATCGGCCACGATTTGTTTTTCAAATCAATTTGATTCTTACATGCTAAGGTACTTTATTTTACAATTTTCCCATAATTTGTTTCATGGTATTCGAACCCAGATACAATTTAAAATCATAAATCCTGCATAGAGCAATTTATTCGAAATTTAATAGCACTATCCAATGGGACTTCTTTTTGCATGTAGCGTCAGTCACATTTGCATTTTGTTAAGTAAATCATATATCGTAAACTTGTATGATCATATTTTTTTCTACAGAGGGATAAACGTAGAATCAACCCTAGGTTAGGTTAGTTTATATTGGCTGTCCACGAAAGACACACTTAGGCTATAGAGCCCATTGTGATACCATATATGTGTTTTACCACCTTTTCCGTTGATAATTTCATTTATCAGCTCCTCAGTTTCAGAGGCTGAGTACACCTCCTTCATGCATATACCATGTACTACACCAGCCCATCACAACTATTAATAAAATTAATTTTTGTTGCGATGGCGGGAGTCAAATCTGCTTCCTTTGGCATACCGCGTACGGAATTGGTTACGCCTTAACTAACTGAGCTACCAGGGCGACAATCAACTATAAAACTATACTAAAACTAAAACCGTTAATATAATGGTATTTTCTTAATTAATATTACGCAAAGTATAACGCATTTTGGCTCAAATGTAGTATCACTCACATATGGAATCACCCTTATAGAATCAATCCAGTCTTATTTCCAATATTATTATTACCTTGTTTCCAAAATAGTGAAAGAGATTAATCCAATTCGATTAATTTTTATATAAATCAAATCTATTAATATAGCTTTATGGAAAATAGACACCCCTTCTGTTAACTGAAACCATTTTTCAATTTTTTAACATAACAAGTGTCGCATTTTTTTTATTGATAGACCAGGTATTTTTTATTGAAAAGAACTTGTGGAAACAGGAAAGTTTGATAAGTTTGATGCAATATTTAACTTAAAGCGTAAAGATGAAAATGTGATTATCACAGGTGTTCCGATTGTTTTCTATATTATGGCGAGCAGGCGACTGCAGTACATCGAGAAAATCCCCGAAGATTTAATATCGAAATAACTTTATTTCCGCCCGAGGCAATATCTTAGGTTGGGTTGTTTATCTTCAAACTGAATCCTCAATTTTCAGAGTTTTTTTTTTTAATTATTGATTCGAATATTATTAACGTTATATTATGTTAATTTTTATTCCGAAAAAAAATAAACACATGATATAATATAAACAAATTGAATCACAGGAAAGTTGGACTAGAAATAGTAAATCAGAACATTACAGTTGATACTGTTGTACGTTTCGTCTCTTTATTGAGACTTCTTCAGCAACTACAAATAAAATTATCAAAAATACAATATAACGTCTAATACATAATAACTAAAAAACAAAGAACTAACTGAATAAAAATTCATGAGTTTTACCTTGATCTTATAAGTTCATAGTTCTTATAAGTTCTAGATTATTAACAAAATAATAAATTAATAAAATATTTAACAGTAATAATTAATAAACTTTGCAAATCAATAACCAACAAATTGTGATTGTGCAGTACTAATAAATTTTTAATAAAATATGACTGTCAGGCGCTAATCTAATGTCACATGCAAAAAAATTTAAACAATTAAATAAAAAAATTTATAAATTATATTATGGTTTGGATCGGTTTCGAACACAGATGTTTGGAATGGCAGACTAATAACGTCACCACTGACCTACCAGGTAGTGTAATGTTGTGATTTACTATTCCTAGTCTAACTTCCATATGATTCAATTTGTTCTAGAATGTATTTTGAAAAAACCACGCCCTTTTCTCTAATGACTGAGCCTAATAAAAAAAATGAATGAACCTAATAAAAAAAAGGGTATTATACCCCAATGTTACCTGTTCTTCTTAATCTTTGATGTAGCTAATATCGTGTAAAATAAAAAGGTATCGCATGTAGTAATAATAAGAATATTTTCATTAAATTTAAAACATCGCCAGTGATAACAAATTTCTATCTCTATCTCTAACTAATTAATTTACTAAATTTAAAAACCCCCGACATGTTTTTCGGGTAAGGAACTTTAAACTCGCACTTGAAACAAAGAACTTTCTCCATTAAATTACCTTTCAAACAAAACAAAAAAATTCAAAATCGGTTCATCCGTTTTGGCGCTACGATGCCACAGACAGACAGACAGTCATACAGATACACACACATAGCAGTCAAACTTATAACACCCCTTTTTTCGGGGGTTAAAAATCAATGTTTCTATTGAACTCCACCTGAGGGTAATGTGGTTTTTAAATTTGCTTGTCTAATTTTTAATATTTAAAACATTATAAGAACTGAACGGCAGCGCTGCGCTCTCCATGACTGTCGTTGACTAAAAACTAAAGTGAGCTATATTAATCCTACATCAAACAAATAATTTACAAAGTTTGTAATATCAAATATTTGCATGTTAGGTAATCTTGGTTTCAAACTTTTCAATTTAACCAACCATTAAAAACAATCACAAACGTTAAAATATAATTTACATCAAGAAACCAACTTCCTAATCGCATTTAAAACAAATAATTTTAATTTTAATTCTTTTTTTTTTAAATCTTTATCTTCTGTGCGAAAATAATTTTTGAATCGCACAAGTTTTATACCTTTTCCATTTCATCGTGGGAGTTTTCAATCAAATTTTTTGTCTCTTTTTGTTTTTATTTTATTTGTTTTTAAATGGGGTATGTTTTCATTATTACATATTTCAGTTTATATTAAATAATCATCTGTATAAAAATAACTAAATAAAATAGCGAATAAAATAAAGCTTCATTAGTGTCTAGTTTTTTCTTTCTTTTTTGTCAATTATTAATGTTAGAATAATTTTCATTTTTTTTTTAATTTTTAATTTTATTTTGTGTGTAGTGTGGCTTGAAAATTTTTGTGTCAGTGTTTATAGAAATATTTTCATTATACAACATCATAATCAATTTTTTATTTCAGATAATTTTACTTTTTACTACTATATTTTTTCTTTGACTTGTTTTGAAAACTTAATATTGCAATGTTTATGCTAAAATATTAATCCAGATAAAGATGAACCGGACATTCATTACAATGCCACAGAAAGTAAGTAGTCCAGTGAGAAGTGATCCATGTGTACAAATTATTTCACGTCAATAGTTGGAAAATTATAAAATAAATTTTCCGTAATATAATTGGGTTGATCAAAAAAAACTTAATTTTATAATAAATCTGTTTCATTTTTTCATGATAGTTTTAAAGTTACAGGCAGTTTTGAAAGACCTTTTCAAAAGAGCAACGAAAACGCCCGACAAAAATAATGTTCGTAAAAGATCGTGTAACGTTAATTAATAATTCTGTACAGTGTATACTATTCAATTGACATTATTACGTCACAACGATGTTTTACGAACATCTTTTTGTGGGGCGTTTTTGTTTCTCTTTTGTAAGTTTTTTTAAAACTGTCTCTTACTTTAAAACTAATATGAAAAAATAAAAATAGTTTTGTTTTAAAACTTATACATTATGCTTTCCATTTTTGTCAAAAAAAAATTTTTTAACAACTTAATTACGAAAATTGTTTATTATGCCTTGGAAAAAGTTTTTAAAGTTATTTGGACAATTTGAACAAAAAATGTCTTTTTCATCATTTAAAATGAAAAAAAAAAAAATAGAGAAAATAGGTCTTTTTAAAATTTTCTCTAAAACTAATAGTTTCTGAGATATTAACTATATAAAGTTCGAAATAATGTTTCGCCACTTTCAATTCTGAAAAAAAAAAATGAAACAACCAAAATTTTGATAATGTCAAAGCTCTTACATATTCTTCAAACATTCCTTAACAAAGTTCCACATCGTAAAAATATGTAAGAGCTTTGGCAACATTAAAATTTTTGTTTTTTCATATTGCTTTTCAGAATTGAAAGTGGCGAAACATTATTTCGAACTTTATATGTATCGTTAATATCTCGGAAACTACTGGTTTTAGAGAAAATTTTAAAGAGACTTTTTTTGGTTCTAAACTGTTCAAATAATCTAAAAAACTTTTCCCGACACATAATAAATAAATTTGTATTTATATATCATCAGTTATCATTATTTATATCATCAGAAGAACAATTTGAAGCCAATTTCACTAAAATAGTTTTTGACATTTACAATGGGTAGGTGTTTATGGTAAAGTCGAGTGTTGCTCCGCTCAAGATTTTTTGTGTGTAGAGATAGAAATCGTAGAGGGCGTCCATAGAACAATGTGTAAAAATTTGAAGTAAATCGATTAAATTACTTCTAGTTTGGTAGATACAAAAAGCTGAATGTTTATACAGAATATCATGTGAATCGATGACCATATTTTAAGACTGTATTTTTTTGACAATTTTAAGTCAAAAGTGCCTTGTACACTTTTGTCCAAAATCCAATAGTTAAGGAGTTTTGTGCACCATTAAATTTAATCAAAAAAGTAAAGGCTTTATTGAATAAAGTAGTTTATTGTTTTTCATACCATGCATATATGAAATACCATAAGGTATGCTAAGTTAAGTCGCAAGTTTGTAAAATTTAAAAATATTGCTCCCTAATTAGTCCATTTCCGGTTATGTGTCTGTCTGTCCGAAAAACGAAAAGAGATATCAAGCTTTTACAGCATGCTAAGGACGTAAAAAGTGAGGTCAGGTTCATAAATGATCAACACAGCACAATTGGGTCTTGGATTCGTATGACCCCTCTTATAAACCGTTTGATATACAACAAAAGTATACATGTAAAAAGTGTTGCTTATAAAAAAATAAAAAACTTATGTTTGAAACACTTTTTCGTAAACATCACTGTTTACCCGTGAGGCGGGCACAAAAAAAGGTTAGAATAAGTATAAATTTATTGTATATATTTTAAATTTAAACCTTGCATATATTATGTATATGTTTATTTATAGCATATACTATGTCCACTGAGGAAATGTGAAGAAAGATACTGTTATTACTTTGTATTTAAGAGTGGCTGTCTATCTTTACGAACATGGCGTAAAAAATAAAAAACGATTACGTAATCAACACAGTCTATACATGATATTTCAACAATTTACTCACTTTTTTGATTAAAAATAATGTACAAACTCCTGAACTATTGGGTTTTGGAAAAAACTATATAAAGCACTTTCGACTTCAAACTATCAAAAAAATTTAATTTTTTTATGAGACTTTCTAACGTAAAGTGTTATTCTATTTCTTACCGAATGGGATCAAAATTGACTATTAACAAGTGAAAACAAACAATTGACTGAGTTAATTGTTGAAATACCATGCATAGTCAGTGTTGATTTTTTTATCACATTACACATACAAACATGTGACACACACATAACAGATAATCAAGTATAGTACATATTATAAAATTTCCGCCTAATTGGCGCCCTCACGGGTAAACAGTGATGTTTACGAAAAAATGTTTCAAACAAAAGTTGTTTAATTTTTGATAAGGAACATTTTTTACATTTAAACTTTTGTTCTATCTCTAACGGTTTACAAGACCCAATTGACCTATGATGCTCATTTACGAACTTGACCTCACTTTTTACTATAAATATTATCGAAGATAATAAATGAGAACTCTAGGATATGTCGAAATAAATTTCGATTTTTTGCCCCAATTCCTAGATCAGTTTTTTGTATTTTTAAAATACGTATTTTCGACTACCAAGTAGTCATCATCAGTAAGAATTAGCTAGTGAATGTTACTCTTTGCTAATTTGGTGTGCAGTCCGCCACCAAATTAGCAAAGAGTAACATTCACTAGCTAATTCTTACTGATGATGACTACTTGGTAGTCGAAAATACGTATTTTAAAAATACAAAAAACTGATCTAGGAATTGGGGCAAAAAATCGAAATTTATTTCTCACTTTTTACGTCCTAAGTACGCTGTAAAAATTTCTGCTCGATATCTTTTTTCGTTTTTGAGTTATCGTGTCCACAGATGGACGGACAACCGGAAATGGACTAATTAGGTGATTTTATGAACACCTATGACAAAATTTTTTTCGTAGCATCATTATTTTTAAGCGTTACAAACTTGGGACTAAACTTAATATACTATGTATATTTCATATATACATGGTATAAAAATTATTAGGTAGTTATGGGAGGTTATATTGCAAGAATGAATATACGGTAGGACTTTACAAAAGTCCTTAAATTTATGATTTGGTAGTTAAAAACAAACACATATTTTCTTCATTGCGTACAAACATGGCTTTTATACACATTTTATAACCAATTATTTATCTTATTACGCAGAAAGCATATAGAAAACAAATTAGATTTATTATGTGTGAACGATTTTAAAACCATTTAATAGGCATCGAAAATTTAATGATTATGGCCATCAATTTTTTACGTTCAATTTTTACTTACAGCTTTAGATATCATTAAATTTTATTTTATGTTTTTTTTCTTCTTTGAAATAAAAACAGTATACGTTTGTGACAAAAAGATAAACAAATTAGTGAATTTTTACTATAAACAAACCGTGTATGTCAGTTTTGGAAACGACAAAAACTGCCCGACTAAGAAATTTTACTAATAGACCCAAATTAAATGTTTTCTGTTTAGAGCAATATAATCGTTAGTATCTCTATAAATGTTAGATAGGAAACATAATCGGAAAATATAATTCCCAAATTTTTTTTCCATCTTATCCCAACCGACAAATTCTAAAAGATTAAACCATTCTGTAAGCTTAACGTATCATTTCAAGTCCAACGACAGTCGAGTATAATACACTTAGTGTTCGTTACATCTAGGCATATAAAAATCACGAGTATGAAAGAGTAGATGCGTTAAGCAATGCATCTAAGTAAGAGGTATTATAGGTGTTATATGAAATTGCAAAAGTGACTTGTATCGTGGTTTATCTGTTGTAGTTCATCTATTCAATTAAGAAACTCCCACTCTCCAAGCGTCTGACAACTATCCCAACGCAAATCGAAGCTTCAACACATGTATATAATAACTTTCACTTAGATGCATTGCTTAACGCATGTATTCTGTCCTACTCGTGATATTTATAATGTCTAGATGTAAGGAACACTCACTTTATATATCCAAATTTTTTACTGTTTAGCTTTAAAAATTTGTAATGAAGTTTATTATTGCTTGATCTCCACCACACAGTTTTTCCTGGGTCGTTTGGAAAATTATATTTCATTCAATAGAAATTTTGTTTCTCAAAGCTGAATGGTACTGTTAGAAGAATAAGTTTTCATTTTACTCTCCGCGGGTTTAAACAAAACACAATTGATCAATTTTTGTTGTTTATGTGTTACAATTTTCAATCCGCTGTCTATTCATTTTCATACCATCTGTATATGTAATATACATCAAGGTATACTAAATTTAGTCCCAAATGTCTAATGCTTAAAAATATCGATGCTACGAACAAAATTTTGGTATACGTGTTGATAAAATCACCTAATTAGTCCATTTTCGGTCGTCCCTCCGTCCGTCCGTGAACACGATAAATCAAAAACGAAAAAAGGTATCAATCTGAAATTTTTACAGCGTGCTCAGGACGTAAAAAGTACAGTCGAGTTCGTAAATGAGCAACATAGGCCAATTGGGTCTTGGGACCCATTTTGTAAACCGTTAGAAATAGAACAAAAGTTTAAGCGTAGAAAATGTTCCTCAATAAAAAATAATCAACTTTTGTTTTTTCGTAAACATCACTGTTTACCAGAGAGGGCGCAAATTAGGTGCAAATTGTATAGCATGTATTATATGGGAATATCAGTTATGTATGTGTGACATGTATGTATGTGTGACATGTATGTATATGTACTGTGATTGAGTAATCAACACAGTCTATACATGGTATTTCAACAATTAACTCAGTCAACTGACCTTCATGTTAGTTTCAGTCTTTTAATGGATACGTCATGCCCTTTTATTTGATATCAGACTTGGGTATATTTGAAAATATTCGATTGTTCATCCCCACTTTCACGCCCTACCTTTCCACCCCCGGAAGCTTAAAACGATAAAAAAGTTCACAACTTCCAAACGGCTGAAGAAACCAAGCACGGTGGCCGATTTTGATTATTCTTACGTCAATCGATTTGTCTTAGCCTGAAAAGTGCTACTGATGATATGGCAATAATAAAAATTCAATATGACTACCAGACGCTATATTGTAAAAAAGAAAAAATGAATTTCGGCGAATATGTTCAGTGGGGTATCGTTGAATAGCTATTAAATAGACAAATCGATGCACGCGTTTGGTTTCTATAGGGCCTCAAAGTACCAAACATACATACATTCGCTGAAAATAAAAGTCAACAAACCATGGTAAGTGGGGTTGAACAGGTATTTGAAAATCCGAAAAAAAAGGGTAAAATAAAAATTATAGATTTTTTAAAATCACAAACCCGACTGAGTTAAATATAAACTAAAATAAAGAAACAAGTCCAGCAGTTTACATAGGATTTAACAGTCGGGATTCATTAGAATCTACCCAAGCTCGAAGGTTCCCAATAATGGGTCCGGACTGTTAAAGTCGCTATGTAAACTGCTGGGCTTGTTACTTTCTTTTCTGTTTATATTCAAATCAGTGGGATTTTTTCATTTTTTAAATAATTTTTTTTTAACTAGAATAACATGGCATGTAAAAGTGCTGCATCGTGTACCCGGTGTTGAGAAACTACACACTACACAGGGAATTTAAAACAAATTTAAATCCTCTATCCATCATGTATCAGATTGCTGTCTTTAATTGTAACAACATATTAAATATCATGTAGCATAACATCGTACATACTCTGATGATTCAAACGGTGTATATTGGGTAAAGATAAGTACATAGACAGCATACACAACTTCATACTCAAATTCCAATATCTAAAACTAGCCTGGAATCATTTCTAGTATATTTGCATATATGGGATGTGGTAAACCATATTACTAACCCCTTATATCCCATATTCTCTATATGTTATCAAGGTATTCATGAATCTTTACAGTATGTAACAACGCCTGAATCTATGACAAAAAAAGTTCACCTTATGATTAAAACATAAAACCTTATGATTAAAATTTTACATCCGAGAATCGAACTCATATTACAATGTTCAACGAATGCGAAAATTATCACTTGCACACGAGAGCAAAACTAGTATTCCAAAGACATTAGTGTTTTAACGGGCAACTATCTACATTCTTCAACTTTGCTGACTTCTTCAGGGCTAAAAAATTAGACGATTTACATACCCATCAATGTCAGAAGAGCTAAAATGAAAACATACGATGGGCCTGATTGTTTGAACAGCTTACACATTATCATAACAATAAAAATATTTATTTCAAATTTGAACAGCTATTTCCAAAAGTTAATTCATAATTTTGCATAAATTGCATAAACAATACTCAATACTCATTCTCCAGCTGTCAGTTGGGTACATGACAATATTTGTAATCAAACAATCAATCATGCCCACCATGTGCTTTCATTTTAATACTTTTGACATTGACGGATATGTAAATAGCCTAACTTTTGAGCCGTGAAGAAATCAGCCAACCAGACGGAACGTTGGCGATAAATTTAACAAGTTTAATATTATCTTTTCTTGTCCATCTTTTTCATTAAACAAAACGTGTATTAAATGACAATGAATGTAGATATGTAGATGAGAAACCGCAAAATTATTTTCCATAAAAATAAGGATTATTATTATTTTCAAACACCAATCAGAAAGTATTACGTCACGCCATGAAAAACTCTATGTAAACAATATTACATTTCAATAGAACGAAGCAGGTTACTTGATTACAATTGCATACACAAAATGATTGTATGCAAAGTCGTTCAAGACGCTATGCTACATTGTTATAACATATGAAATATACCAAGGTATACTAAGTTTAGTCCCAGGTTTGTAACGCTTAAAAATATTGATACTATGAACACAATTTTGGTATAGGTGTTCATAAAATCACCTAATTAGTGCATTTCCGGTTGTCTGCCTGTCTGTCGTCTGTCTGTCGTCTGTCTGTCGTCTGTCTGTCCGTCTTTCATCACGAATACTCAAAAACGAAAAGAGATATCAAGCTAAAATTTTTATAGCGTGATGAGGACGTAAAAAGTGAGTTAAGTTCGTAAATGAGTAACATAGGTCAATTGGGTCTTGGGTCCGTAGGACCCATCTTGTATACCGTTAGAGATAGAACAGAAGTTTAAATGTAGAAAAGTTTCTTATAAAAAATACACTTTTGTTTGAAACATTTTTTCGTTAAGATGTTTACCTGCGAGAGCGCAAACTATGCGCAAATTGTATAGTATGTATTATATGTTAATATCAGTTATGTATGTGTGACATGTATGTATGTGTAATGTGATAGAGTAATCAACACTGTCTATACATTTTATTTCAACAATTAACTCAGTCAATTGTTTGTTTTTACTTGTTTTCGAAGTAAATATGAATTGATTATTGAAAATGCAAATTACTTCATGCAAGAAGTGTTTTTTTTTTAAATAATACTATTTTGGTGTAAATCAGATACTAATGTAACGTATAAACTAATTTTTCAAATTTAGAACAAAAGCCTATTACTATGATACACCTGGTTACATTACGATATTAGACAGGTATTCACTATCACTATATACATTATATTACATAAATAATATGAACATATTATATTATAATATATATGTTATCATCAAATATACTTAACAGGAATATATGAACATCACTACATATTATAAAACAAAGTCGCTTTTTCTGTCCCTATGTCCCTATGTCCTTATGTCCCTTTGTACGCTTAAATCTTTGAAACTACGCAACGGATTTTGATGCAGTTTTTTTAATAGATAGAGTGATTCAAGAGGAAGGTTTTTATGTATAATACATCCATATTATAGTAGAGTAAAGGGTTGAAATAGGGGTTGAAAGGAATATGCTTCAAAAACCCTTTGTATGCTTAAATCTTTGAAACTACGCAACGGATTTTGATGCGGTTTTTTTATTAGATAGAGTGATTCAAGAGGAAGGTTTTTATGTATAATACATCCATATTATAGTAGAGTAAGGGGTTGAAATAGGGGTTGAAAGGGATATGCTTCAAAAACTAAAAAAGTTGTGCATCGATTAAGCTCAAATATTGACAACCAGCTTCAAAGATCTATTGTTTTTATCTACTTTTAACCTTCGGAGGGTAGAAAGGTGTAGCGAGAAAGTGGGAAGGATTTATCGAATATTTACAAATATACCTAAGTGGGGTATCAAATAAAAGAGCATGACGTGTACATTACAAAACTGTTATCCCACGCAAGGAAATGTGAAGGGAGGGGTGCAAGTGGGGATGTTGCCCAGCAAAGCGGGTAGTTCACAGCTAGTATTACATAAATATATACAATACAGATATGCATGCATACATACCTATCTAGCTGCACTAACTACTAGAATGAGTACGCGTATACTCATTCAACCAAAATCTCAGAATTTATGATATCTATATTAGGTTATACCATATTATTATCTAATATTATATATTAGAACAATAAACGAACCAAGAATATTTTGATTCTTACGTAAAATTGTTTGCTGAGTATATTGACTTGCGGTTTTTTGTATTGACTTCAGAAAATTATCCTAAAAAAGTCTATATGGTTTAAAGCAGAACTTTTTAGTGTAAGCCCCCGCGCTATTGGGATAAAGTAAATCAGGTAACTTTTAAAAGATTTTAAAAAGGTCAACATGCTAAAGTAATCTGAACTTTAAGGTGTTTTTCTTAATAAACTTCTTTAAGCACCTCCCCCTCTCTTTCGGGAGACTCTTTAAATGAAAAGGACCATTTTTTGCAAGTTAAGACTTTTAATGACTTATAAGGGGTTTTGGGGATCGCTGATCGTGAATTTTCAGTCAATATGTTTAATTTGTTACTCCTCCTTCTCGTTTACCCCACACAAGTAGATCCCTTAAATAAATGAAACTTTAAGCCTTTTTGAGGCTTGGTCTTGAATTTATAATCAAATTGATTCAATTTCCACCGTCCCTCTTATTGGTTACATAAGTATACCCCTGAAATACAAAATACCATTTTTTTTTGCTATTTAAGACTTTTAATGACGTAAAAGAGAGGTTTTGGGGTTGCTGATCTCGAATTTTAAGTCAAAATGTATAATTTTCACTCACCCTCCCCTCTCACATAAATAATCACCCGAAATTTAAACCTTTTTAAGGCATGTAAGGGATTTTTTAAAGTCGCTGATCTCGAATTTAGGATCAAAGTGATTCAATTTTCACCCCTCCCTCTCTTTTGACTTACATTAGTAGACCCCCAAATGAATTATCCGAATTATTGAGATTCGGGGAAAATTGAATCAATTTGATTATAAATTCAAGATCAGCTTTGAAAACCCAATTCGATGCCTTAAAAAATTATTCAAAATTATTATTATTATTTATTTAGGGGTCTGTTTATGTGGTCTAAAAGAATGGGAGGCTTTACAAATTAAACATTTTAACTGAACATTAAAAGTTTCATTCAGACCCCCGAAATGGAGGGGGAGGTGCATAAAGAAGTTTATTAGTAAAAATATCTTAAATTCCGGGTTACTTTAACATTTTGACCTTTTTAAAATCTTTTAGAAGTTATCTCATTTACTTTATTATATAAACCCCCTTCTTCCTAATGGCGCGGTGATTGAAACTACAAAGTTCAGCTTTAAACCATAAGGACTTTTTTTAAATAATTTTCTGAAGCTGATGCAAAAAAACCGTAAGTCAATACACCCAGCAAATAATTTTTTCGAAGAAAGAAGGTTCGTTTACTACACTATGTAGGTATACTAACTATGATATTAAAATTGTACTAACTAAAACACTCTATATATGTACTCATATAATGTTAAAATAGTAGCAATTAGAATTTTATAACATTGCGATTTTGATAGTACATCTGTGTACTTCAAAAATATTATGAATTGAATCTCACTGAAAAGTTAAGAGAGAAATCAAGTAGATAATTTGACCTGTTCTACTTGTATATTCAAATTCGATTTGTTTCTACTCGACTGCGAAACGAAAAAGGAATGTTAATGTTTTTATCAGCCAATATGTGTATGTATGTATGCATGCATGTTTTTTCTGACACTCTAGATACTAAACGCGTGGGATGATTTTTACGATTCTAACGTCAATCGATTTTAACCTTGCGAGTGTCACTAAAGACATGGTATTAAAAAAAATTCAATATGGCGACAACTAACGTCATATTGCTAAAAGGAAAAAATGAAAGTCGACGAATTATTATTCAGTGAAGAAACATTGATTAGGCATTAGACAAAAAAATCAATTGACTCTAGAATAACTTAAATTGTGAAAATTGCAAGTTTTGTGATGATAATTGTTATATGGGCATGAAAAATATTCTAAGCAATTTTTTCGAATAGTTTTTTTCGACATCTCTAACCATCTCCGAAGCTAGGCAAAATGTTAAGAATCGGCTTTATTTGTCAATTTGTAGTAGGCTAAGTTTAAAGTGTTGACTTCAGTTAAGTATCTAAAAAAATATGATCCATTATCTTGTATGACTGTGCAAAATTTTAAATCGATATTGTTATAACTAACGAAAATATGAGGGTGTCTTTATCTTAAATGTGACATTCTGTAAATCTACATAAGCAAAAAATAAAAGTGGACGCCATGTTGAGGGGTATCATTAAATAGATTTGAAAGATTAAAAATTTTATCATTAAAATTTACAACATTAGAAAATCGGACGTAAAATAACTACTAAATAGAAAAAAACAAGTCCAGTCGTGTACATAGTGACTTCGGGACCATTTATGGGGCAGATTTGATCCATTCTAGGTTTTTAATGAATCCTGCGTGTTAAATTCGTTATGTTGACTATTGACTTGTTCGTTTCAGTTTTTATTTAACGCAGTCTGGTCTTTTTTTTGTTTTTTTAATTTATAAAATAATTGTGAATGAATATATAAAAGAAGAGATTTTAAGTAGTATAAGACCAATAAATTTTTGCAAAGATTATTCTCTATAGATATGTATAATAAATGTCATCTGAGTCTATCGAAAAATTTTAAATTTTGTATTAAATTTAAAGTTCTTTTTGACGATACTAAAAAAATTTTGAAATCTAAAA
Source organism: Chrysoperla carnea (assembly GCF_905475395.1). NCBI lineage: Eukaryota > Metazoa > Arthropoda > Insecta > Neuroptera > Chrysopidae > Chrysoperla > Chrysoperla carnea. Next base: position 11,222,059 of record NC_058337.1, read on the forward strand.
ATGCCGATCTGTCTGGGTTGTATTTGAACTCGATTTCTACGCAATGTAATTAACTTTCGAAAAGTTGTTTCCGATAAAAGTTGTTAGTTTTTTTTAACAAAAATTTACTTGGTAATTTAAAGTTTATCACGAAAGTAAAAATTTTTCATAAAGTTAAGTTTTTCAAAAAAAAATCTTCAACAAAAGTCTATTGTTCAGTACAAAATTTCCTTTATAAGAATGGTTTACTATTAAAGCGCAAACAATACTCACTATAACAGTCAAAACATACAAATGAAAGCATAGGTTCATACCTAAAAATGAAAAAAACTACTCTATTTGTACAACTTAATAGGGAATGAGCAGTTGTATTTAGCAGCGACTAAATATATCAACCACCCTTCTTAAAAATTGTTAAGTTTACCTCTAAGACAAGAAAAACATCCCCAAAATGTAATGTTTCGTACCTACAATACAATTATTTAGAGTAAATATAAAACAAACTGGAAATTTACCTAGACTGGCGAAGAAATTTTTAAGAATTTTTCGCAAAATAAAAGTAATCAGACTCTTTTAAAAATCAAAACAAATTTTCAAATTATTAATTTGCATTTATTGCCTTTAAAGTCATTCAACAGATGTCGTTATTCAAAAACAATAGTAAAATAAATAATAAATGTATTCTACTACTGTAGATAGATATATAGCGTTTAGTTTATTATTATATAATCTAGTCTAGGTAGTACTTCTAGCTTAAATTGCTATAATTCTAATAAACATATTAAACCAACTTTATGAACTTATCTTCTACTTATATAGTACGAATGTTAGTGGCATAAATTAAAGCCAACCAGCGCTTTTTAAACTGATACAAAACTTTTCACTTTTCTTTAAGAAAGTTTATCTCAAGCTTCTGACAAACTCTGATAAGAGTTTAATAAGAGTACATATACCTGGGACAGATCATCTCGTTCAAGGATCAGACAAAGAAATCAAAAGGCGAATAATGGTAAGAAAGCCTTAGCAATGGTAAAAAACTGAAAGTCACAACACTTGCATTCTACCTTACATCACATATGGCTGTGAAACATGGTCTCTCTCAAAACACCCTCGAGATAAGCTGCAATGCTGTCAAACAGCGATGGAGAGAAGCATGATAGGCATCAAGAAACCAGACAGGAAACGAAACACCTTTATAAGAGCCAAGACACGATCTATGGAGGTACGAAGATATACCAACTAAAATGGAGATGAGCACATGATAAGGAGTATTCAGGAAAAGTTGAGTAAAATAGTGACAGGATAGTGTCCCAGAGATGAAAAAAGGAAACGGGGAAGACAACTTAATAGATGGGAAGATGAGTTAAAGCTCACAGCGGGCCTTTATTGGAGAAGAGTAGCCAGAGGTAGAACACAATGGAAAATGTTCGAGAAGGCCTTTGGCAAAAGGCACACTGAACTTAGAGATATACTTCAAAACAGACGGAAGTTCAGGATAGAGGGCTTATTGATTGATTGAATGAAGAAAGTAGTGTCCCGATGGGATCTGAGACTAGAATATGTAAGAGGAGGTTTCATGTTGATTCAGTACCTAAAAACATAAGTCAAGGCTATTTATGTACTTTAATTATTCGACTCTCGTTTTAATACAGAAATTTGTAGAATAATTAAAGAGTGCATTCTTTGGCAATTTTCAGTTCGGAGAAGTACCTACTATAGATATACCCAGAAATTTCTCACCTCATCTTTTTCAATAGGAAATAAATTCGAATGTACACAGTACGAAAGATATGGCGTTTACTACAGTGCTGGAACGGTATAGAGACAGATACTATAGTATCAATGTTAGTATAAGTAATATTACTGTATTAAATACGCCCATACTGCATTGACTCGTTTGCCATAACTATTGCTAATGTTTACTATTCCCTCTATAGTTAAATCAGTATGGCGTTTATACAAATCCTGGTATAGTGATATCAAAAAAAAAGTCTTACCGCGTTCGACATAAATCTTGGCAAAATACGCTTATAGCCCAGAGAAATAAGACAATAAAAAAGTCGATCTGCTTAAAAAAGCCAAATGAAGTTTTTTCAACGGGATTATCTTTATTCGGATGCAAGAAATGACTATGAGTCCATTTCAAAATTATGTGCACAAAAAAAAAAATATTCTCAAAGGCCGCGATATTTGAAAAAACCTATTTTCGAGACCTATGACCTTGAATTTTTTTTCCACACACGATTTTACGTAGGGCATTTTTTGCATCTGAATAATAATAATCTCGGAGACAAAACTTTACTTGAATTTTTTAAGCAGAAAAATCTTTATTTTCTTGGTCTATTATTTCAACAATCTAAGTCCAATTTCTGCAACATGCATAATAATGATCAGAAGTATAACCACTCGTTTATAAAAGTAGGTACTCGTTTAGAAAGCATAATGGGAAAATGTAATATTTATTCGATATCTTCCTTAAACTGTTTTTAAATATCTAACTAATAGATATTTAGTTAGAAGATAACTAATTACCTTTTAACTGTCTATCCAAAACAGAAACTTTTTGTGAAACATCTCACACAAAATATACATCATAAAATAAAATGTATTAAACTAGCAGTCGAATGATAATTTTTCTTGGTATTCAAATTTGAGCTAATTCAGTTTATACATTCAGAGCGAGATTGAAGTTATATTTGAAGCACTGACAGTATACCTACATGTATAGCACCTTTGAAATGTATCCGACACAGATTTTTCATCGAATCTTGCTTTCACCTAGTAAATTTATTCTATTTTTGACATATTATACGGATTCATAAAATGCTTACCATTCATCGAATACATCGAGACTCTGGAAAGTAATGATGACATATTGATCTAACCATGAAACCGATATGTTTTTGGTAGTGTACCAATTTATAGGTACATTGATGCTTTTGGTAAATAAAATGTTGGTTGATTCGTCGTAGTACTGTGAATGCAATTTGAGATAAAATTATCATGTTTTTTATTACCTAAATTTAAGAATCCGCCTCACCTTATAATGGAATGATCATCGAAGGAAATACAGCGCTTGATAGTATCTATGTATATTGGAATCTATATAACAATCAAACATAAATAGCCTTTCCGAAGGCTAACGAAGTTTTGGTTTGTAAGCATTTGTCTAAGCCGTGGTTAAAGCTAACAAATTCAGTCTTGTTTGACAATCATTGCCGTAGTCTTGACCAAAGGTAATAAAATTTGAATGTACTTATCTAAGTCTCAACCACTAGCCAAGAGAAGGTTGTGGTAGGAACTTTCCTTAAGAAATACTCGAAATACGAAAAAGTTGAAATAGTGATTTGAACTATTAAGTGACTTCTTATGATAATGGTGTTCAAGGACGGGATACGAACTTCGAAGAAGAATTTCACCTACGTTAATAATTTGGATATAAAAGAATATGTGGGAATGAATATGATTAAAAAATTGCTAGTTTATCTCGAAGAAAAAGCACCAAGGTTGTAGTTCAGATTATCATTATGAGAAGCTTAGTCTCTGTTACGTTACATCATAATTTCCAACGTTATAAGCATTCAAAGATTGTTGACCATCTCCTTTTAACTAAAAGTTCTATATGTAATCTCTGTGGTAATACCGGTCAATGATATCACTAAACTAAATCATTCTGTTTGTTTAATTAGGAATTTTAATCGTTCAAATGTTGTAAACTAATAAAGATATTCAAAAACCGACTTCATTTTTCTGCCCATCCAGTGAGAGTTCTTCACCTGAAGTGAGAAAAAAAAGTTAGTAAACATAAAAATAATTAAAAAAAAAAAAAGCTCTAGTATGTAATTTTTTAAATATTTGGATGTAAACTTATCCTTGATAACCAGTAACTCCCATGGGTTTAACAGTGCTTTCGATACATGTTACGATTTTAGAATTATTGGACAAAATGAATCATTTTTAGAAGATTTTTCAAAAACTATGCAATTATCTCACTGTTTCTCGATACGTTATATCTAGAACAATCAAGTTTAATCATAAAGACAAATGAAATTTACCAAATTTGAAAAACCCCCGAGAAATATATCGGGTACGGCATCCTAATCTCGCACTTGAAAGGTATCTAAAAACACTGTCCATTAAATTACCTTTTTCCTTAGAGCTTTCTACGAACTGAACCGATTTTGAGAATCATCGTCTATTTTTTAGTTGTTTCGGGTATGGGACCCTAAACTCGCCCTTGCAACACTTCCCATTAAATAACCTTTTAAACGAATCAAAAAACACATAGAGGTCAAACTAACAACATCCCTTTGTTTGGTTCGGACTTTAAAAATGTAATTGAACAAAACAATGTTTCTCGCGGCTACCGGACTAGACCGTAATATTAGGTGGCATTATATACTAAAAGTGACTGTAGAAATAATATTCATATGCACATGCATTTATTTTATAACACACTTAGAAAATATTAGAATGCAACAGCAAGAAGTACAGCAAATTGTGATAGAGACAGATCCCTCGCTCCACCAAATCCATCATAATCATTATCTATGCATAGTGAGTGTGCAATGTACAAAATATTATATATATTGTATAATAATACAAGTTTTCTAGTATAATACAATGTGCATGATGTGATGACATGTACACTAGGTATTGTGCAAATATTTTCAAAATAACTTCGATTAATTTTAATAAAGAGGAATTTCTTGCACTGTTCTTTAAAAAGCGTTTTTTTTTATTCTCACACACAAAAAATTAAAATAATGACAACCTAATCCCCAAGTTTGATGTTTTGTAATGAAATAAAGTAAAAATACTTTCAAACAATTTTCTAATTATTACACATTACTAAATTCATATTTGTATTTGCAACTGAATGGGATTGAATTTAAAATATGAATTCATTGATACATAATCACTGAAGTTATATAAACAAAATCATTACTTCTATGAAAGTGATTAGTTTTTTAATCTGAAGTCATGCATTTCAATGATAGAAAATAAAATTGTACTAAGTTGCAATATATAATCGTGTAAATAGAGCGAATAGACGAATTAAAGGAACAAATCATTACATTTGCTTTAAGTATAGGATTTGGTTACTACGAACACATACCTGTCATGTCTGGCCCATGTGCGGTTGAGTCAACTACATGCAGATTGTTGTTACTAATTTACCGAGAGTTTAAAATAGACTAATTGATCATTTTTCTTATATATAAAATATTTTCATACTTACTATAACAACCATCGGTAGCTCAGTTTGTACAGAGATGGACTTAAGACACTTAAACATTAGTAATCCATATGTCATTGGTTCAAGTTCGATTCGAAGAAGGAATTTTTTTTTTAAAATAAACCTAATAAACCTGCCCGTGTGGTTTTGCCAATCACATCATTATTTTGTTATACTATTTATAAGTGGCAGAACCAATCAAATTGTTTCTAACTTTAAAGATATTGTTTAAAACTATGGTGCATTTCAAAACAACAATATTTGAAATTTGTTAGGCAGTATATTACTTTCATTCAAACAACTCTTGCGCTTGTGTCAACTTTACCGCTCAACACCGTACGGTAGTTGTATTACATTTGTGGCCTCATTCGCCATATTTGATCTCGCGACGAGATTGAGACGTGGAGAGGTTAAGACTTTTTTTCAGTGTACACAATGAGACAATTGCTACAATGGAAATGAACAACTTAAGTTGGACTGAAATAGCACGGATTAGCTGTTGTTTGTTATATATTATATTATGTATAAAAGAAAACTGACGGATTGAGTGACTGGCATATCAGCGCAGAGTCCAAACTGTTGGGGCTAGGACCGTGAAAATCAGGATGATGTGGTGAAAAAAGAGGATGAAAGTTTATGGATTTTAATAGATAAACTGAAAACTACTTAGCCGATTTTAAACAAGTGGAAACAAATTATTGACTGAATTAATTGTTGAAATACCATGTAATGAGAGTGTAAATTGTTTGTTTTTTTGTTTTTTTCGTCATAAGAGTACATAAAGAAAGATATCCAGACATACATACATGTCACACACACATATAACTGATGTTGCCATATATTACATACTATATGATTTGCGACTAATTTACGCTCTCACGAGTAAACATTTAAACATTTGTTTTATCTCTAACGGTTTACAAGATGGGTCCTACGGATCCAAGAACCAATTGATCCATGTTGTTCATTTAACTAGACCACATTCATGTCCTGAGCACGCTATAAAAATTTCAACTTGATATCTTATTTCTTTTTTCAGTTATCGTGCTGACAGATAGACAGATGACAGACAACTAGAAATTGACTAATTTGGTGATTTTATGAACACATATATCCAAATTTGGTTCGTAGCATGAATATTTTTGAGCGTTACAAACTTGGGAATAAACTTTGTATGTCTTGTTATATTTCATAAATGCATGGTATAAAAATTTCACGTATAGAAAGCTGCAATATCAGCAAGTAACATGGGCTGTTTTCAATAAAATGAGGGTCCCACTATTAAAAACTAAAACCAACCAAATTTTGAACAAAAGCGGGATAGGTAACGGCAAATAAAGTGAAGTTTATAGTAAATAATCTTTCTATTTAATCTTTCTATCGAAGTTGTCCAGCGAAGCGGGAAGTTAACAGCTAGTGTTTTTATATTGCAGGCTATTTTATAAAATGTTTCAAATTTATCATTCATTTTTATACCCTGTATATTTGTAATATATATCAAGGTACACCAAGTTTAGTTCCAAGTTTGTAACACCTAAAAATATTGATGCTATACGAACAAAATTTCGGTATAGGTGTTCATAAAATCACCTTATTAGTTCATTTCCGTCTTTCTGTCTGTCTGTGACCACGATAACTCAAAAACATAAAAAGATATCAAGCTGAAATTTAGAAAGCGTGCTCAGGACGTAAAAAGTGAAGCTTAGTTGGTAAATGAACATTGGTGAATTTGTTCTTGGATCTTGGATCCGTAGAACCCATCTTGTAAATCGTTGGAGATACCTAGAACAAAAATTTAATTATAAAAAAATTAACAAATTAGGACAATATTTTGGTGTCCATTTTCTCCAAAAATATAAATGATATAGATGTCAGGTAGCTTCAACTAGTGACCTTGTGATACATTCTCAAAAAACGAAAAAAAAATTCTAAAAAATAGGAATGATATATATTTATACCATGTATATATGAAATATACATATTATACCATGTATATATGAAATATACATAGTATATTAAGTTTCGTCCCAAGTTTGTAACGCTTAAAAATATTGATGCTACGAACAAAATTTTGGTATAGATGTTCATAGAATCACCTAATTAATCCATTTCTGGTTGTCCGTCCGTCCGTCCGTCCGTCGGTCCGTCGGTCTGTGGACACGACAACTCAAAAACGAAAAAAGATATCGATCTGAAATTTTTACAGCGTACTCAGGACGTAAAAAGTCAGGTCAAGTTCGTAAATGAGCATCATAGGTCAATTGGGTCTTGGATCCGAAGGATCCATCTTGTAAACCGTTAGAGATAGAACAAAAGTTTTAATGTAAAAAATGTTGCTTATAAAAAAATAATAAACTTTTGTTTGAAACATTTTTTTGTAAACATCACTGTTTACCCACGAGGGCGTTAATTAGGTGCAAATTTTATAGTATGTATTAATATAGGAATATCAAAGTGAATATCTTTTGTTATTTACGTGACGTCAAAAAAACAAACGATTGCGCATCAACACTTGCGCATTATATGAGAATATCAGTTAAATATGTCAGATATGTATGTATGTGAAATGTGACAGAGTTATCAACACTGCCTATACATGGTATTTCAACAGTTAACTCAGTCAATTGTTTGTTTTCACTTGTTTTTATATTTAATTTTTTTGTTGTCATTCAATTTTTTTATGTTTAACTTTTTTGTGTGTCACTGTTTTGGTAGCTACACTTATTGGTATTGGAAACATTTTTGATCGTTTGACGTATCATATGTTTCAACTCTAATAACGAATATAAAATGCATATAGCATACATACATGCATTCATACATTTGTCTAATATTATTATTATTATTATTTGAAAGTGTAAAGTTAATATAATTTAATTTACTTGGAAATATTATCACTGATACACCTGAGAATATTTAATTACAAAAGTTTTTCAACTAATATTTATTTTCAAAATTTAAAATGGTGGTCGGTATATAGTAACTTTGACACTGCAACTTTTAAAGGCATTCTTCACGTACGACCTTTATCATGCTTTTCTTTTTATCATGAAGAAGACCGATTTGCTATACTATTGTATATAGAACTAAAATTTAGGCAGGGTGGTCAAAATAGAAACAGTATCTTCCTTCCAAGTCCACACGAATAACTTCCCAACATAAAAAAATAGTTTAAAAAAAATTTAAAACTCTTCCGAATCGAAACGTATCGACCAAATATTATGAACTTCTTTTCGGATCACATTGCCGTTATTACGCTTCGTTCGATACCTCACAGAAATAGACATCATTTTTTGCTCCCGCGAAATCAATTAGGAAAAAATTTTCAAAAAAAACTCGCCCGACTCAAAACGACTCGACCGAATGTTAGGAAATTCTTTTCGGATCATATTGCCGTTAATACTTTTCGAGCGACACCTCAACGAAGATGATATCATTTTTTGTTCGCACGATGTCGATCAGGAACGAAATTTTCGAGTCGCCCGAGTTTCAGGAACGAAACTCGGGCGACTCGAAACGACTCGATTGAATGTTATGAAATTCCTTTTGGATCATATTTCTGTGGACGAAGGAAATGTCACACACACACACACACATCCACACCCACATACTCCTTCTCAAAATAGGAGTTAAAGCATTGTCTTAACCATGAAACTTATCTTAACCTTAAGATATGTTGAAAATTTCGATTTAGAAAATCAGACCCATAAATATAACTTCCTATACTGGGAAGCTAGAAAAAATTTTATCTTTAAAATAGAGTTTCGTGAAAATGATTTTTAAAAAACTATTAGAAAAGTGAGTCAAGATGGCGCACTCGCATGCAAGACTATTCGTACGCAGTTTTTTGCTTCTCAATTGTGATAATTTCAGTACGTAAAAATACATGGTGCCAACAAATATGGAGATTTAGAAAATATTACGACACGACTTTTGTTATTTCGCATCTTTTTTAGTTACAGTACCTAGTGCTCCTACATTCGATAAAATCTACAGTAATTTTGTCTACTTAACTTTGTATGAAAAGGTCTTTTTGATAAAATTCATTGAAAGTTACTGTGCACAAACTGACATAAGTGCATTTTTGAAAAATTCGCCATATTCAATAAAAATCAACTCTCAGTGGTTGGTTGAAGCGTAAACAATTATGTACGAAGTATTCTTAAGGTGCCAGGTTCAATTCCCGCCCAAACAACAAAAAGTAATTGATTTAATAGTTGTGATGGGCTGGTGTAGTTGGCATAACTTAGAAATAATATTATATTGAAATTAAGGCACAAATTCAAAACTTAGAAACAGCACTGAGTTTTGGTCGTTCTTATTATGCTTTCACTGACCTGCTTCACAAGTAATAAAGCAGTGATAATACTTGTGGCAAGTAGTCTAATAGCATCCTCGCAGACGTGAAATTTAAGTTTTACGTGGTACTAAAATGAATTTATTTAAGCTGAAAATTGTTATGCAGTTTGTATAATGCATATAAATAACAGTTATGATTGTCATTCAATTTAGAATGACAACATATAAATAACAGCTACAACAGTCAGTCAGTAAAATGTTAGAACAGGGATGGTCAGTCAGCCCTTATTTGTGAACAATAAATGAATAAGATTCATTTATGATTTTCGACCGTTTATAACCGTTTCGATAACATGTTTCAGACCCCTTTCCTGTCTGGCCGCAGTATGTGTGTACACAACTACTATAACCAAACCGCAAATGATCAGCTTTAGTAAATTTAACGTATTTTTTCGGTCTGACTCTTCCATTAGAACGGTATCTGGATTGTATATGACACAAGCATTTTTGCTGAACTTTTTTATAAGATTGCGTGAAGAAGGCTTTCGATTGAATAAAATATAGATAATTTATATCATTAATTTATAGGGAATTTCCTCTTCAACGATGATGGTGCCTTTTTTTTGTCTATTCACGCATATACGATCAAAATTATTTGAGCGTTTACAAGCGGGGTTAAGAGATACCTGAAATAACGCCGTTTCATTTGAATGTGTTGATTAATATTAGTAAAATTGAAATGTTTACAATTTAAGAAAAGCTTTGCAGATCACTGATACAAATTTTTTTTCGCACTTTCTTACTATTTCTTACAATATCATCAATACTTAAAACCGGAACTTCCTACGCATTTTTATTTTATTAAATTCTAGAATTACTCAACAAGTGTAACTTATTACTTAGTAAGTGTAAGTAATTATTCCTCAGAGAGAATTAATTTACTACTCATAGTTCTTGCGTGATGAATTTATTGGTAAAATTTCATACTATCAAAACATTAATCAACTTGAAAACATCCTGATGTTATAATCTTTCATATTTGTAGGTATAATAATATTATATAGTACTAGCTTGATACCCGCCCGCTTCACTGGACTTAAAAGTAAAAACCAACGCTTTATAGCTTCCACATCTATTAATCTCACTTATGCTACTTGCATAACATTCGAAGGGATTGTTTTATACAGCTAAAATATATTCAGTTTTCAATTTTTTAACTTTAAAAGAGTCATAATTCATAGATTATTTCAGAAAAGATGCTCATAAATTTTTTTACAGTTACTATTTTAAATTTTTGCCTAAATCTTTAATTTATGGTTTAACATGATAATAATAGGTGGAGCCGTAAAATGCCAGAATAAATTTAATTTAAAAAAATATATATCTTTATAAATTACAGCTCACGTGTTATTCGGATCTATGAGCTATATTGTTGTACAGTTTCATTCAAATCCATGTATTAAAACAAACAAGCAAACAAAAAAACAGCCTTACTTTCACATTTATAATATAAAGGGATAGAAATAGAGATTTTGACAAAACAATTGAAGTCATAACAAATTAAAATAGATTGACGTTTAATACGTCATTATATTCGCATTCGTATGGGAGATATATATATCAAGAGCAGAAATTCTAGCATAATAATAATATATATTCCACCAGTCAGAGACAGGTCGTTATGAGTAGATATTATTGTCAAGCATTTTAAATTTGTGTTTGATATAAAAAAATTCTATACTTTAATCCAGCAAATAAAACTCAAAAAACAGTCTGACTCTGGAAAAAACTCCGTGCTGGTAGACTTTTATGGGAGCCAATGGAAAATGTTTACATGAGTTCGATTTAAGCCCATAAACTGGGGCAAAAGAATCCTACTTCCGGACACCATATTTTCTTTATTTAAAAAAACTAAACATTTCAAGAAACCAAATATTTTAAATTGTATTATATAATTGAACAACTCTAAGCATTTGTTTATACTTGACTTTTTTTAACCTAATCTCACCGTTTTCGAGATATAAGCATTTGGAAAAGAACACGGATTTTCGGCGAAAACGCATTATTGGCGAAAATAAAGAAACGTTTATGATTCCGGTCAAAAGTTCGAAGCATTTTTTGGCACTTGACAATGTTCACCAAACCTCACCGTTTTCGATATATAAGCGTTTGGAAAAACGTATATTTTTGCCTCAATTTTAGCTATACATACAAAAAAATATATATATTTTGGCATTAATTATGAATTTTGATACTTAAGTTATAAAATGTTTACATTTTACATTTTTCTAAGACTTTCCTCATTTTTTAAGCAGCCTCTCTTGTGAAAAATTAGCATTTTTACAAATGACAATTATATATCGAAAACGGTAAGAGTGAGCAAATTATCAAAACTCTAAAAACGTTCAAAATAAAATCCAATTTTTTAATGTTAAATAAAGATAATGTGGTTTCCGAAATCAGCACACTTCGAAATCAGCGGATCCCGTAAAAACGTACTAGGAGGAAACGTACGGAGGATTATTTTGGGTTGAATGACTTATTTCCTCGGCTACAACTAATATGTATAGACGTATAACAAATGTTTTGGTAGTGGCACTTTAATTCTCCCATAAGATTATTTTAAAAACGAAGTTTTTAAAATCTAAATGTCACACATAAGTTCCAACCCTTTCATTGTTAAAAAATCTGGAGCAAGGATGGATACACTCAACTTTATCATTACAACTTATATAGTTTTTCCACGGATCGAGTTATGAAAAGGACAATGGACCTTTGTAAATTTTACGACAAACACTATACTTCATTTACGACAATTTTTAATAGGGAATATTCATGTATTTTTTTAATATTTTTAATTCATTGTTTGCATCGTTAGAACAAAGTAAAAATATAAATACTGCTTAAAAATGCTGTAATTCAGTGGAAAAAATATTTAAAATACATCATAATTTTGAGATATTTAAACGCAGTTTTTTGGCGCTTTCTATTGATGACGTATAAGTATGTGATCTGTCAACTGGCGACAGTTCAATGTATGACAATGTACACTTTTAAGTAATAAATGCCATACAGTATGTCAACAAATTTGACAAGCAAGTGCTATGATGTCACGTCCATTTAAAAATTTGAATTTCCCGTTTTAGAAATTTTGAGTTTTTCTCACTGAATTTGCACTTTTATTAATTAATTTTAAGTTATTAAAAATTAATTAATTACTAAAATAATGGTTTATTTGAATTGTCCAGCCAATAAAGTTACGGAAAAAAAATTTTGAACCAAATTTCAATTTCATGAATATTCCCTATTTCCGGTAAACACTATTCTTCTATTCAAGGGCGTCATATAACAGACTTTTAACCGACTCCAAGATATCTTGAAATTAAAATTTTTTATATAAGTATATCATATCCAAAAAATGGTATCAATCATAAAGCCTTTATTTGTCGAAAAAATAACATTACAATATAAAACTCTAAATCTTATCTAAACAAGTGAAAACAAACAATTGATTGAGTTAATTGTTGAAATACCATGCGTAGTGTTGATTTCTTTATCACATTACACATACAAACATGTGACACATACATACATAACTAATAAAGTATAGTACATATGTAAATGACTTTATAGGTTTCTGCATTACCGACCGACATTTAGTGTATAGTTTGTACACATATTATAAAATTTCCGCCTAATTGGCGCCCTCACGGGTAAACAGTGATGTTTACGAAAAAATGTTTCAAACTAAAGTTGTTTAATTTTTGATAAGAAACATTTTTTACATTTAAACTTTTGTTATATCTCTAACGGTTTATAAGATGGGTCCTACGGACCCAAGACCCAATTGACCTATGATGCTCATTTACGAACTTGACCTCACTTTTTACGTCCTGAGTACGCTGTAAAAATTTCAGCTCGATATCTTTTTTCGTTTTTGAGTTATCGTGTCCACAGACGGACGGACGGACGGACAACCGGAAATGGACTAATTAGGTGATTCTATGAACACCTATGACAAAATTTTTTTCCTAGTATCATTATTTTTAAGCGTTACAAACTTGGGACTAAACTTAATATACTATGTATATTTCATGTATGCATGGTATAAAAATCAGTTTCAATTTTTTAGCTCTAAAAATTACTATTTCAACCTCTTACAGCTCTTTTTCGCATTAAAAAATAACATATGTCCTTTCTGAGTTTTTAGACGATTTCTGTAATAAAAACTCTATACATTATTAAATAAAAACTCCAAACTTTACATTATTTACATTATTATTAACTGATGTCCATAAATTGTATCTCCAACACCCTGTGTTTTAAAGTGTCAAAACAAAAAATATAATTTTTTCCACTCCTTAGGCCAGACTTAGTTATCCGCTCACTTCAATTTCTTAGGTGAAGTAAATTATATTTGAAAAAGGACGGACATATTACATATCCCCCATTTCCGTAAAAGATTCCTCACACCCCTATTACATAATGATCACAACATTGGAAGGATTACAGTTCACAAGCAAAACTCATATCTGTCTTTTCACCAAATGGGACATTTCCAGGTGGCCCCGTATATTTTTAGCATAAATATTGCTTCACATTATTGTAAATTAAGTTTTCAATAAAACAATATTTTATTTTCATTGATTTATTTTTGTGTATCATATTGAATGTTTATTTATTTTTTCATCAAAACATCATCATTTAGGATACAATAGCATTAAACCTTACAGATTTTATATGTGTGTGTGTCTACTAGTGTTTTTTTTTAATTTTTTAATTTCAACAACATAAGCAATATTTACTAATATGTTTGTTTCTTCATATTTTATCTTCATTTAGGTGGATTTGAGACACATGGATGAGAAAGTAGGCAGCAATGTTGTGGATGTTGGAGTCGACTTATCGGAATTCTACATGTCAGTTGAGTGGGATATCCTGGAAGTTCCAGCAGTACGGTACGTGTAATATTTTTAAATAATTTTTTAACCAATTAAATTTCATGATGAGTGCCATCACTAAATCTTACATCGTCTTTATCGTAAACACTTGAATTTTGCTCTGTGCTTTCTTCTTCTGACACATTGGTTTTGGTTTTTTTGCATTAACTGCTTCTGTCTAGCATACTTGGTGTTGCACCTTGATCTTACTCTTACACATATACAAGACCAAACAAGACCAAGACCAATGAGTTAGATAAAGATGCTAAACCCGTCCCACTAAATTCGTTAAACAAAGAAAGTCTATACAAATTTTCATTTTAACCTTTGTTAAAAATTTTCCTCATAAAATTATACACAAAAATTTGCGTAACATTTTTTAAATTTCAATTCCAAATCTCAAAAAAGGAACAAATATATTTTGACCAAACCCGCGCATTCGTTTGTTCGATTGAAGTTAGTCTTTTACTGCATGAGTCTCATTAGGTGAATATAGTGTGATTATTTTTATTGAATGTTAACATATTAATTCGATGACAATTTACGCATGTTATTAACGATAGTCAAAGTTTTTATTTTTACATATAAGCCAGTCGATCTATATTGAGACCAACTTTTTTAAGATATACACTTTGCGACCATAGAGGATGGTTTTTTAATGTTATAAAAAAATAAAATTTCAAAAAAGTTGCACAAAAATTTGCCTCGGAACGATTTTTTTGGCAGGTTTTTTGAAAATTTTTGAAAAAAGCCAGTTTTTTTGGGTTTCTTAGTAAAACTATTGATTTTCATTCGACCCTGTACCCTTACCTGTTCTCTAGTTATAAGTAATTGAAGTTCGGTTTGTTTTTAAAAATTGATGGACCGCCGCTGACAATGGAGGGGGCTAGCGACCAAAATGAATCACCTCAGTCCGAAGTATGACTAAATATCTACAAAATCAGCAAATCCAATTTTTTTACTAACTTGCCTGGCAGTAATTGCAGAATTAACATTTATGGCATTCTTCGAAGAGAACAAAGTAAAAAAAAATTTTAACAAAAAGAAAACCGACTTCAAAAGAAAAACTTTTCCAAAGTAAATTAATATGCACTAAAATGTAAAAAAAAAATAACGATAATATAATGTAGTTAAAATTATTGATATTTTTAGAGTCGGTGTCAGCCAACAGAACAGTTTGCTACATAAGCTTTGCTGATACCGACTCCAAAAATAACAATAATTTTAACTAATGCTGTGACTAATTGTCACTAAAAAAGAATCATCGAAATCGGTGGGTTATTCGTCCTCTTGTCTTACAGGATGCCGTTGTCAGAACTGAACCAAAATGAAATGAGACCACACGAGAAGCACCAGCTTTCTAAAGGTTCTCGATGTTGTACGAGTCCGAAAAAACCAATTCCGATGAAAAATTTAATGGCTTTAAGAAACATCTAGATGTAACTTTGATTCTACTCTCCCTATTCTTAGAACATTGAAATTTCATTTTGATTTTTGAATGTCACAGAGAATAATTGTAAAAATTTCTTCAACTGATGAAAGTTAAAAAGGTTCGATTCTTAAACCATTAATATTTCTAAAACAAGCAACCGATCCAAATTCTATTTATTGAAAATTTAAAACGCTTTCGAAACAGGAAAAAAAGATATCAAATGCTTTACAAAAATGGATTTTAAGATAAAAAACAAGTGAAAACAAACAATTGACTGAGTTAATTGTTGATATACCATGTATAATCAGTGTTGATTTCTTTATCACATTACATATACCAACATGTGACACATACATAACTGATAATCAAGTATAGTACATATTATAAAATTTCCGCCCTAATTGTCGCCCTCACGGGTAAACAGTGATGTTTACGAAAAAATGTTTCAAACTAAAGTTGTTTAATTTTTGATAAGGAACATTTTTTACATTTAAACTTTTGTTCTATCTCTAACGGTTTACAAGATGGGTCCTACGGACCTAAGTCCCAATTGACCTATGATGCTCATTTACGAACTTGACCTCACTTTTTACGTCCTAAGCACGCTGTAAAAATTTCAGCTTGATATCTTTTTTCGTTTTTGAGTAATCGTGACCACAGACGGACGGACGGACGGACGGACGGTCGGACGGACAACCGGAAATAGATTAATTAGGTGATTTTATGAACACCTATACCAATTTTTTTTTTGTAGCATCAATATTTTTAGGCGTTACAAACTTGGGACTAAACTTATAATACTATGTATATTTTATATATACATGGTATAAAAAACGATAGATACCTACCTATACATATACATCTATAAAAGTGAATAAAAATTCTAACCCGTATCACTCTTTTTTGTTAACACCAGAAGGATATTCAAGTGAGCTATAAACGTCAATTGTAAGAAGGGATAAACTATTTATACTTTCAAGTTAGGAAAAAGAGCATTTTGGGCTTTTACACATAACGACAGCTTTCATTGTCAAATAGAAATGAACATTTATATTTACTTATAGGGTGAACTTTTATTTATTTATTTATTTTAATTGTTATTTACGAGTGTAGAATTGTTATGCTACTGCATGAAACGTGTTAAAGGATTTAACCTTTTATTTACTTTTTGGTTGAAATTTCTGTCAACTTTCGGTGGAGGATAATACTGGCATCCTGATAAAAAGTATAAATGGGCGAAACCCTTTTTAACAATTCATTTCGGAAATATAACCCTTTAAATACCCAAAATTCGAGTTTCGAATTTCTATAGAAATTAATCATATGAATAGATTATTTAATGTTCAACAAACATGTAAAAAAAAGAGCCGCCTCTAACATTCATGTAAGCTGCACCATGTTGAAATAAAGTAAAAATACTTTCAAACAATTTCTTCATGATTGGAACAAGTAAAGCTAAATATTTGTATTCACAATAGCATGAGATTGAATTTAAAATATGAATTGATTGATACAAAATCACTGAAGTTAAATAAATAAAGTCATTACTTCTATGAGAGATATAAATATTATCGAAGATGATAAATGAGAACTCTAGGATATATCGAAATAAATTTCGATTTTGGCCCCAATTTCCTAGATCAGTTTTTTGTATTTATAAAATACGTATTTTCGACTACCAAGTAGTCATCATCAGTAAGAATTAGCTAGTGATTACTCTTATTATGAATGTTACTCTTTGCTAATTTGGTGATCAACTTCCATCAGTTGACTAGTGCTTGGTCAATGAGCGTGATACTTGCGCAAGCCTATTCGAGTATTTTTTACGTTTAAAATAATAAATTACAAATCAAACCTAAATTAAAAAACTATAAATAAATAATAAAAATACATAATCCTTTATTTTTACAACGTATTAACAATTTTTAGAAATTCAACCTTGATTTTGCAATTTTTATTAGATCCTAATTTGGATCCTTTGTCCAAGTTCATTGTTTCATTACCCAGCTTTTCAATAAAGATACTTTCATAAGCGTCTAATTCGCAAGGATAGGGTACTGATTTCAGGAGCTTAAGGTTTGATCAATTCTCAATGCTTATTCTTACTGATGATGACTACTTGGTAGTCGAAAATACGTATTTTAAAAATACAAAAAACTGATCTAGGAAATTGGGGCATAGAGATAGAACTTCTATCTCTAACGGTTTACAAGACCCAAATGACTTATCTTGCTCATTTACAAACTTGACCTCACTTTTTACGTCTTCAGTACGCTATAAAAATTTCAGCTTTATATCTCTCTTCGTTTTTGAGTAATCGTGATCACAAACAGACAGACGACAGACGACAGGCGACAGACAGACAGACAACCGGAAATGGACTAATTAGGTGATTTTATGAACACCTATACCAAAATTTTTTACTTAGCATCAATATTTTTAAGCGTTACAAACTTGGGACTAAACTTAATGTACCTTGCATATTACATATATGCATGGTATAAAAAGTAGAAAAATATCGCAATTATAAAAGACTTGGAGAGCAAATGTGGCACAGTACATTTAAATTTATAATGAAATAGGCATCTTTAGAATTTATCAAAAAGAGATATCAAGCTGAAATTTTTATAGTGTGCTTAAGGCGTAAAAAATGAGGTCAAGTTCGTAAATGAGCAACATAGTTCAATTGGGTCTTGGATCCGCAGGACCCATCTTGTAAACCCTTAGAGATAGAACAAAGGTTTAAATGTAAAAAATATTCTTTATAAACAACTTTTGTTTGAAACATTTTCTAGTAAACATCACTGTTTACCCACAAGGGCGCTAATTAGGTGGAAATTTTGTAGTATGTATTAATATGGGAATATCAGTTATGTATGTGTGGCTATATAAGAGTGGAAATCTTTCTTCATTTACATGACGTCAAAAAACAAACGATTGTGTCATCAAAACTGTCTTTACATGGTATTTCAACAATCAACTCAGTCAATTGTTTGTTTTCACCTTTTTTTTCTTAATTTTTTATACTGAAAGGTCCTTTAAAGTTCCAACATTTGTTGTATCTCTAACGCTTTACAAGATGAGTCAGTCCTTCCATGAAAGTACTCCCTTAAATTTTTTTGAACAGTGTATAGATTATGTGCCAAGCAATACTGCTTATAATATTTTAACCACTTTGTATCTAATATAATTTACAAAATCTTCACATCGTCTTTCTACAGAAATTTATGACTGACTCATGTTTTGTAACACAAAACACGACAGCTAATGTTTTCCCTCCCATAGTTAATAGCAATCAATGATAACGATGAAAATACTTTTAGATACCTAGACATAAGATATTTAAAAACATACTTACAAGATGGTTCAGGTTTTAGTATTTTTAATATATCAACTTTAGGCAAAAACAGAAACATCTATTAAGCGTAAACTTCACGGAAAGATAAAAATTGTTTTAGTTTCCAAATTGTTTTAGTATTTACCTCTAAAAACAGTTTGCAGCAACCTTTTGCTTGTGCTGTATATGTTTTAGCTTGACAAACATTATACTATTTTACAAATTAAAGAACAGAAAATTCTTCGTCAAAGAAAATTTGGGACTTTTAATACTTTTAAACGAAGAAAATTTAAAACTTTAACAAGTCGGATGAAATATTAAGTTTATTAGTTTCTTTTGCGATTTATTCTAATATCAATATTTAGTGTGTAATTATATATGCCCGGTGTATGCTGATGACTTTGACTTAAATTTTATAGTTGATATAATTTTTATTGGATTCATTTTACTAAAAAAAAATTTGGAAAACGGTTGACCCTGCAGGTCATCCCTGTAACTTCCCGCTAAGTATTGACTCATAACGTGTAAAAAATTTTATCTATTCTGATGTTATATCCAATTTTCAAATCGCGATAATTTTAGAATGAATAAACCGATTTTCACGCGGTTGGTGACATTCGACGCAGTTTTTGAAGCTTCATGAAGAATCTTTAAGTTTCAATTGATAGAACAAAAAATTTTGAGGTTATTCCGGAAAAACGCTTTTTTGGGTTTTCTTTCGTCAACGATAACTCACGAACGAATCAACCGATTTTGACCGGACTGGTGGTGATCAACGTGGTTTTTTGATGTTGAGAGCTGATTAGTTTTTGGAATTGATCGATATAGCCGTTTAAAAGTTATTCAAAAAAAACCACTTTAAAAAAAAATTTTTTTTGCAGTTTTTTTTTATATTTCTCGAAATCTATCGGTTCGAATCGGTCCAAATCTAAGTTTGGTCAAGCCCTTTCGAATGGCACCAACCGCGATCAAATCGGACAAGTCGTTCAAAAGTTATGAGAGGTTTACATACATTAACACACACACACACACACACACACACACCACACACACACACACACACACTCTCATACATACATACAGCCATAAAAACACCCTCGCGGAAGTAGTCAGGGAAGCTTCCTGACACCTTAAAACGTCGAGATCTGATGAAAACTCGATTTTGGCAAAACGGGGTGAAAACAATAACTTCCCTATTTTCTTAGCGGGAAGTTAAAAAAGTGTATGAAAAAACAGATATAACTACAGTCGGCCAACAAAAAATAATCATTATGAAAATTGGGAAAAAAGAGTTAAAAATTTATTTCTTTATAACAAATTGTTTTTTAACTTCCCACTATAGGAAGTTATTGTAATGGGTACGATTTTCAAAATCGAAATTTTCAACTTTACTATAAGTTTCATGGCTAGGGCAAGGCATTAACACTAGTTTGGAGAAGATGTATGTGTATGTGTGTGTGTGTCACAAATACGTACCAGTTTACCCACCCCCTTCGTTCGGCAACTGTAATTTTAGATACTATTATATTATAAAATTATTGCGTCATAAAATTTAACTTCCTTTGCCATCACTTCACGACGCTTTTTTTATTTTTGGTGGCACGTTCTAATTTTTATTTTTATTTTTTGTTATTAAAATACAGCTCATGAATGATACTCGCTGATAATGTTCTTTCTAAATAATGTATTTAATGTACATTTATATAAATGTATCCAGACACTTTCGCCACCTTAGAAGTTAAATTTTCAAAACTCTTTCCTTAGGCTCATCTATAGTGTCAAAAAATCCACATTCAAATTGACATGGTCCTAACACTAGGAATTTTGGTTATGCGTTGATTTGTCAGTCAGTCAGCTATTCTTATCAATTATATACACATATAATAGTACACATAAAATAAAAAAAAAAAAGCGGTCTAGGTGCGAGACCCGAAAGGTCCACACGACTAACCTCCCAGTGGAAAGGATAAAAAAAAATAATTCCCAATTAATAATAAGTGGAAATAAGTGGGGGTTTTTAAATTATTATTTTAATAAAAGACTACGATTCTAATAAAAAAACATTCGCATATCTATTAAACAATGCATTTTTATAATAATTTTTTAAGCAAAATGAGATAAAAATTTAAAAAATTATTTTCACATAGCTTCCGATAATAGAAAAATGGATGATCAATAGTGGTACACAAAAATATTATTTTTCAGTGAATAATTGATCTTTTTTAACTATGTAAATTGTTAATTAAAAAAAATAAAAATGACAATTTTTAAAAATTGTCAACGGGAGTCTATTTTAATGCTTTTTATAAATAGCTACATGGAATGAAAAATTTTCAAATTCATTAACACACTTGCTAAACAATTATCACACTTGCCATGTTCATGCTATTGCATAACTTGTTCATGGGAAAAATTTTTAATTAGCTATTGCATAACTCATTGAAAAATTGCATAACTCATTGAATTTTTTATTTTTTTAAGTGTCGGAAGTGAGCGTGACTTATGTTCAAGCTTGAATACCCCGTTTTCGGTCGTATTTTCAGCTCTCTGTGATAATTAAAATACATATTGATATTCGTAGGAGCTTAAGATAGGGGAGTAAAAATGTTTGAGCTCTTGAACGGGTGAATCGTTTGAGGATTTAATTCTTCATAAGAACTTTTAGTATAACTCCTTCATGTATTCGTTCAACTTATTCACCACCTACTTGCAATCATACTGCGAGCCGGTCTTACCTAATATAGAATACCAACAGATGTATACCTAAGTAATTCGGCAAGTAATTCGGTAAGCTTAATGTTAAATGATCTTTAAATATCAAAAAATATTAAATTTATTTAAAATGTATGTTTAGATAAGCTATGATCAATTCGTACAATATATTAAGTAATTGATTTTATCTCTAACTTTTTTTTAAATTATTAGTATAAATATTTAAAATTTCTTTGTTTAGCAATTGCGGTAAACAACTTTTCCATGAGTATGGAAAAATACAATCATAAAATAAGTAAAAAACTTCACAAAAAGTATTACCGAATCAGGAGAATATTTTTTGAAAAGTTTTTTACCAGTTTTCTCGAATGTTATTGAATTAAGAAAACAAAAAATTTTGTTTTGAAATTGTTGAAAAATTAATCATTATTAAAAAAATAAAATAATGAGGGAAAACATTGGGAATGGCGTTAAAATTAAGCACAGAGTCAGAGCTTTAATTAGATATTCATGCCGGTAAAAAATTATTATTTTTTTCAATAAACAAATAATTAAATAAAATAAAATAAAAACCTACATATCTAATGGACGAATGGAGAAAAAAGAAATTTTTTTATATGTACTTACATCAACGAACTAGCATGATACCCGCCCGCTTCGCTTAGTATTGTGTTAAAAATGTTTATGCAAAATTTTTAAGTAGATTGGATCAAGGAATCACGTAGTCCCATACAAACTTTGGCCCCGTTTTTCATCGCCTGGGGAGTTTCGGAAAGTTCTTCGGAAAATTTCTTATCAGATGCCTACGCAACCATTCAAGTTTCAGGTCTCTACGATCTGCGGTTTAGGCTGTGCGTTGATCCGTCAGACAGCCATTCAGGGCCAAGCATTTTATATCTAAAGATTAATGATGAGTAGATGAGTAAAAAAAGAGTAGAAACTCCTCTTGTTATACTCCCGAGTTAAACTTCGGTGTCTACACGTTCTTTGGTTTAACTTAAGCGATACAGCGATACAGTAATGCCATCTTCCGGTTAAATCGTCATGTGACCGATTCAAATACGTTAAATACTACTATGAATCAATTCTTGTTAGAGTGATGTATGCTCTTATCGTCATGGAACCTACATTCACAGATAATTGAAATTTTCGCTCGCAGATTTCAAGTTAAGAAAGATTTAATCTTTAGATCTCTATCTCTTTTTCAAATATCGTGAACGGCTATGTTTGATTATTGTCAATGAATTTTGATTACAATCATTCTGAACCATCCTGTACACCACTAAAATGTTCATTTCACGCGTCACTTAAATTTTGCGGTACGTTAAGTTTGACGTTTAAGTTTCCATTTTAATAAATTCATATTATCTGCTAGTACCTTCTACTACTATTAATTTTCATCATAAAAAATAACACACCAAGAGATACCAACCGGACCATTCATATTATTTCCGCGATGTTACACGATGGCATATGAGTAAACGAAGAAGAAAGGTAAAGAAAAGGCATTGTTTTATCCTAATTTGTATTAAATAATAATTAAATTCATTCATATTCACACTATTTTTTTAATGCTAAAAGCATGATGTTCTTCTTTTTTATCTTCTTTTTCAAAAATTATCTTTATATTTGCAATTTATTATTTCAATTTTTTTCGAAAAAAAAAATATTGTAAACTATTGTATGTATAGGTTTACTCGAGATCGTATATTCGAAAATGCAAATACCTTTTTACATGGTTTTCTGTTTTCGGTCTTATGTGACAAATTCATATTAATTCTCTGTACAGTTTAATTAAAGAGAATTGAAAAAAATTCACTCTAACCAGGACTCGAGCCCGGACCTCTTGTATTCATGCCAAGGACCTGAATCCATGACATGAATCCAAGAGGTCTGGGTTCGAGTGTATTTTTTTCAATTCTCTTTAATTAAGATTACTAGACAAATAAATATTTGTCAATATTTAGTTTACGCTGTATGCATCATATTCAAATCGCCAATTATAATCGAGAGACTTTGATGTAAATAAATATCGTATACATGATTAAAAGTAAGCTACACAAAAAAAAACTTACTAACTACTAAGTTCTATCGCTAATATTTCGGAGCTCCAGTAAAAAACTTGAAAATAAGTTTTAATTTCCCCTTTCATATGCAAAATAAGTATAATAATAAACTTTTGTTGGATAATATGCAGCATTTGCTATAGTGTGTTTTCCTTCTGCTTAAAGATGTAATATGCAAATTTAAACATGTAATGAAAAACGTTATTTAATCGTGTATTGGTTTAAAAATTTTTTTATATCTACATTATAAAGTCATTTCGTACAGTAATTCAATTTTATTTAACATCAAATGTCTTATCAACTCTTACACCTACAGCTACAACCACTGATTATCTCATCAAATTCAAATTTCTTGATAGATCAATTTATATCCTTATTTTGAAATTGTCTTATTACAAATGTCTTTTTGGATGAATCCTTGTAAATAATATGTTTTTGATTATGCAAGTCAATGGTTGTACGTACAGAAAAGACTTTAAAGGTATATCATAAATATTTTATGATAATGTTCTTTCTACCAGATTCATAATGACAGGCGGTATTTATAAGACCAGATTTTTCACATTTTTCGAAAAAGATAGAGAATTTTTCCCGCTTCAAATTTGATTAATTTTCAAAAACATTTAAATAATTGAAACAAATCATTGATGTTGGTTTAAGATACGAATTAGGGTCGACCTTCACCCATCTGTTTATCGAATGAAAGTTACTTATTATAAAATACAAAATGTTAACAAATTATTTCTCCAATTTAAAAGAATCCGCAATTGAATCACAAAAAAGCACGGTGAACTTGAAGAAAGCGTTGGCTTGCTTTTCAACTCTGACAGAACAGTTTGCTACATTAGCTTGGCTGATACCGACTCCAAAAATAACAAAAATTTTAACTACATTATATTATCCTTATTTTTTAACACTTTAGTACATTTTAACTTGTTTTGGGAAAATTTATCTTTTTGTTTACTTTCTTAAAAGTTTTTATTTATTTTGAGATTTTTAGTGAATCTGAAGTACCTACACTTACTAATTTGTCACTAAAAAAAGAATCATCGAAATCGGTTGGCGTGATGTTGAGTTATTTGTCCTCTTGTCGTGCATACTTAATGCAAATTTAAGACTTTTATGGTTTTCTTATGGATGCCGTTGTCCTAACTGGACCAAAATGAAATGCGACCACACGAGAAGCACCAGCTTTCAAATAGATAAAATTAGCAAAATCGGTTCACCCAGTCGAAAGTTCTGAGATAACAAACATAAAAAAAAAACATTCGAATTGATAACCTCCTTCTTTTTTGTTTGAAGTTGGCTAATAAGAGAAAGAAAAAAGTGATCATAATAAGCAAAATATTTGCCCTTTGTACAGGCGTGAACTTAAGTTATAGATTTAAACAGGCTAAATTTCACGAAAGTGGATAAAAAGGGATGTGAAAATCTCTATTTTCTTGATAAAATGACGCTTACGAAAAACTATTTAAACAAATTGTTTCTTCCATAATTATGTTTATTTTGGTTTTTTATAAGAGTTTGAGCATAGAAATTGACCGATATATGCTACTTTTAGGTGTATTTTTTTACAGGTCTCACATAAAACTTGAAAATACATTTTATCGAAAATAGTGTGGTGATACAAAATAAAGTTTTAAAAAAAAAGATTATCAGTCATGGGGACTGTTGACGTAGATGAAAACTTAAAACTTTGGAATAACTGACCTTCGGCCTTTGGTCTGACCGTCGGCCTACCTGGAGCTTTCGCATATAGCTCTAATAGATACCTATTCACAATACTTGAATAATAATAAATAATACTTGAATAAGATTTAAATAGCTGTTCACAATTCTAGATAAATATGGTGGGAGCGCATTTAAATACATTTGAATAATAAGATAAATGCAATATAATTTTTCTATGCGTTTCCACCATGTATTTCATAGGTTTGAATTTTTTGATGACGCGAGTTCCATGATTTTTGTTCATCCAAAAAGTGCGCAACGTATCAAAAAAAGTTTTCACTTCAAAAACAAAGGGTGGTTATTATTCGGTAAAACTTTTGTGCATGGTTTTTTTAAGTAAGATATATGTAAAATCACGTTGAGTAGTGGATAGCATAGGTACAAATTGCAAACTTACTTTACCGGGAAAAATACTAGCATTTAACGAATCAACGTTAACAACGAAATTGTTCTAAATACACTTACAATATACTTCATTTTCTCTCCGACTAAATATTCATTGAGGGAAAGTTGTAAGACATCTTGGCCACACCTTAAACTTACACACTACCAAATTTCCAGCCGTTTTAAAATAAAGGTCAAATACTGCGTCTGGCTCTATCAAGTAAAATTTTATGATAAGAAATTTGTAATTTATGAATTTAATTAAATGAAATTTTTATTTTGTTTCACAGAAATGAAAAATTTTACACATGCTGTGATGAGCCTTATTTGGATATAACGTTTAACATAACGATGCGTCGAAAAACATTATTTTACACTGTGAACATCATCATTCCATGTATGGGTATATCGTTCTTAACGGTTTTAACATTTTATCTACCTTCAGATAGTGGAGAAAAGGTATGTAACATTTTAGTATATTATGTAGATATTTTAAAATTTCATTTTTATATAGCTAGTTCTACTTGGAAAATCAGATCAAAACATAAATAACATAATTGATAATATTTGGTATAGGGTTTCTGGTTTCTTGACCTTTTTTATTTCGCAAAGCAAAAGAATTCTCGACCAGAATTTCTCGAGTATCTCGAGAAATATTAAAATTTATAATAAAAGACATGTTATTCTGAAATTTTGCTTTATTACAAATTAGACTGATAGATGATAAACTTAATTCAATAAATTGATAAATTTTTAGTAACCGCAAATTTTTTCTTATTAATTAACAAATCAATAATAAACAATAAATTGAACAAACTATACTAGGTATATGAAAAGTAAAGAATAGAGCAGTACTTAAGGTAGTACTATCGGTAGTAGACTTTGCATTCAGAATTTAATGAAACTTAGCATAGTTGTCCATTATTATATCATAATTAACCAGTTAAATTTTTAGGGGCCTTCAGAGAACTGAAAAAAAGATATTTTAACATTGATCCTTATGGGAAATCACAGATTTTATTTTATATCACAAAACTGGACGTTCAGATTTTTTGTTCTAAGGTTCTCGAGAAACATCAATAATTAAATATTTGAATCATTTATAGAATCCATTAAAATGAATCATTTTGACGAGTGAAGCCATGTTAAAAATATATGCTAGTTTAAAAACATATCTTTAAAAACATACATTTTATAATTGAATCAATTTTAGGAGGCAGGAATCTCAATTACCTGATTGATAAATAAGCATTCCATTTGATTGAACAATTAAATTTATTTATTTATTTAGTTATTATACATCAATAATTTTTCATAACCATATTCTACATA
Source organism: Chrysoperla carnea (assembly GCF_905475395.1). Classification (NCBI taxonomy): domain Eukaryota; kingdom Metazoa; phylum Arthropoda; class Insecta; order Neuroptera; family Chrysopidae; genus Chrysoperla; species Chrysoperla carnea. The sequence goes on from NC_058337.1 coordinate 11,249,510, forward strand.
TTGTCCAATAGAAATGTAATTTTCCGACAAATTGGCGTATAAATGCAGAGTTTTGGTTTAAAAGGATGCCTATAAGTATGTTTTAAACATTAGTCATGAAAAATAAATTTTTTTTATTTATTTATATAACATAAATATATTACATACATAAATACAAACAAAAATCATTTTTCGTTTTTTGTTTTTTTTTATTCAAATTCAAGCATTAAATCATTGATAGAATATATTATTAATTGCGTAATATATTTATTTTAACCATATTTTACGTTTGGCATGTTTAACAAATGAGGCGCTGTAGCAAACCATTAAATTTTCCAAATACCATTTTGATTTATACATTTTTTAGTTCAGATTCGAATTCCGAGAGCTCGAAAATGACTTTGCTGTCTTTATCTATAATTTTTCTTTTTTATACGTTTCCCCATTTTGGAGGCTTAAGAGTCGAACCTCCGAAAAGGAGACTCAGTTTTTCGACTAAGAGGGCTCAAAACGGTTAATAACCAAAACGTAATTAACAATTACCGAAATAATTTTATAATACTTCGTGTCTTTTAAACTTTTAAACTTCTTTCTTTGTTGGGTATCGTAAATAAAGCAAATGAAAAGGGAATTACAAAAATAAATATAAGTTATATGTTTTAATTAACAATAATTCTGTTATAAAAGTGCCGGGACACTAAAAATCAAACTAACCATTAAAAAATAAAAAACTCTACTGAAATTAAATAATGGCGATAAAAAAACAAGACGAATTGAGTATAAAAACTTAAATTAAATGAAACTAAAAGCAAAGTAAATTCTACCTCGGTTTAACAGACAATATTATGAGCTGAAAGCCTAAGTTAAATTCCCGCATTAAGTTTAGTGGCAGGTCGTGCGCATTAATTTGCCCTCGGTTTATAATTTACAATTGAGTCTCGCCTGCTCCTAAACTTAATACGGGTATTTAACTTAGTCTTTCAGCTAATACTAAAATCTGTTAAACCGAAGTATATTTTACTTTGTTTATATATTTAATTTCAGTTGGGTTTTTTATTTTTATAATTCTTTATTTTTTTGTCCATAAAATTATTAATTGATACCAAGGATCTATTCATATGTAATGATTTAGTTATGTATAAAGTTTGAAAACGAGCGACTGAAAAAACAGCTTCATGATGAGTAATAAGTGAATGATTTATATATATAAAGGCAAAGTTTTTAATTACGACAGAAAATCATAATTTGTATATTCTGTATGGTTTCTATAAATATAATATAATATGCAAAACAATTTTCATAAACAAAAACTTTATATCGTTGTCCTCATAATAATAATAATCATCATCATCATAATAATAATAATCATAATAATAACAATAATAATAATCATAATAATAACAATAATAATAATAATCATAATAATAACAATAATTCTGGAATTTCTCGTTTCTAACTACCAGGCAGCTCCTGCTACTAAGCCTGATATAGTGCTCCAGGATATCTCATCTAAGACTATGTACGTCATCGAGTTCTTTGCGCCTGCAGAAACGAACATAGTCACGAAGCAGGAGCAAAAACGGACTAAATATCTAGATCTCTTACAAGAACTACGACAACTACACCCTGGCTACCCAGTCAAAATGGTTGTCCTCATTATCGGTTGCCTAGGCGGAATTCGTCCCACTCTCGAGACGAATCTTTCTCAAATTCCGGTCTGCAGGTCTCCTCTTCGCCACCTTATCTCTTCTATGCAGAAGGCTGTCATTATAGGCACCCTTCGTACATTGAGATCGCATCAGACTGTCTTCAAGTAACAGCCCTTGAAGTTTCTTTTTTCTTTCTTTTAGTAGGTTCCACACCGCTGCGGTGCAAGGACGGAACCTGCTTGACCAGGACATTAGACAGACTTACGTACCACCGACTCGGAAAACAGACGGACCAACGGACGTCGCGTGGACTGACGGACGTACAGACTACACGGCCACAAGTCAGTGAACTTTCTTCAAAAGACGTAGCTGCCTTGTGAAGATTTATGTCTCTCAAGGAGATGGGAGGCTCTGGGGTGTAGATCCTGTATCCTCTCTCCCTCCTTGGCAGGCATGAATTCGTTATTATCAAATTTTAAATAACAATAATAATAATAATTTCTTACAAAAACTACGACAACTACACCTTGGCTACTCAGTCAAAATGGTTGTTCTCATCATCGGTTGCCTTGTGCGGAATTGATCCCACTGTCGAGACGAGTCTTTCTCAAATTCCGATCTGCAGGTCTCATTTTCGTCACCTTATCTCTGCCATGCAGACGGCTGTCATCATAGGCACCTGTCGTACATTGAGATCGCATAACATTTTCTTCAAGCTCTTGAAGTTTCTCTATTTTTCTTTTTTTCTCTTAGTAGGTTCCACATCGTTGCGTGCAGGGACGGAGCCTGCTTGACTAGGACATCAGACAGACTAACGTACCTCCAACTCGGAAACAGGCGGACCAACGGACGTCGTATGGGCTGAAGACCTCAAGACTACACGGCCAGCATACTTTCTTCAAAAGACGTGGCTGCCTTGTGGAGATTTATGTTTCTCAAGAATATGGGTAGCTCTGAGATGTAAACTCTCTACCTTCTCGTATAAATTCGTATTTTTAATTTTTTCATTATTTTGGTCTTAACTCAGAATTATTCAAGCTTATTGAAATATTTGATCATCACACAATAAAATTGTCAATTTGTCCACTTTTTACATTCCATAGCACATAGAAATTATTAAATTTTTTCCTAGAAACTCATTTAACAGTGTGTAAAATTACGTCAGCTAGAACTTTTATTTGAAACTTATTTTCATTTAACTCATGGATTTCAAGTTAGTTGGATAAAACTGATTTTTTTAGATAGAAAATCCACTCTTACTCCCTTACTGGAAATGTCACGATAGACACCGTCCTATGAAAATTACTGTTTGGGTTCATAGAACATTCGTACTAAGCGGTATCGTCAAATAAAAAAAAGCAAGATCGATATCGTTTCCGCGCTTATGACCCTTACTATGCTGCGCTATTTTTACAGGATCAGTCGCAAGGACTCAAACACATTATAGCTATATTTGGTCTAAGCTGAGTCAAAGGCTTTGTTTATACATAGACCAAACCTATCTACAGTGAATTTGTGCCTTAAAAGTTTTATTAAAAATAGCAAATTCTTTAAAACATTATTCATTCTTAAAACACGTCGTTAACGTTTTTGTACATAAAAATTATATTTCTATGAAAATTTTTTCTATATAAAAATAGCATGCTTTTAAAAATATTTTATTATACTTTTGCCGTGAAAAAAATTTTCAACCACAAGACCTCCATATGAATACAAAAAATAACAATTCGACACTGATTATGACATTGTAGATACTCACTCTCGCAATGACACACTTGAACACGAAGATACTCATCATATACGATGGTGAAGGAGACAGATAAATCGACCACAGCGCTTTTTTCTAACTACTTATTTTCAATTGTTTACAATCATGTAAACGGTAGTTTACATGAAAATAACAGACTATTCAGTTAGTATCTAGTTAGTATCTATTCAGTTTTGGCAAAAAGGTTCATTAGTGAAAAGCAAAAGAGCGTACAATGGGGTTGATAAGATTTTAAACCAATTAAAGCGGCGCATTCTGCAGAATCCAGCAATGTTTTGAGAATGATATTTTGATTTTAGAAAAAAGGATGCGTAGCAAAGTGTGGCCGCAAGAAAAGTAGCGTTCATTGCTCACCTGTCTGCACTGTATGCGGTCATTACGTTAATCACCCATTACTTGATGAAGAAGCAATTTTGAAGTTGTAACGATATATATAATTAAATCAAGATAACTACTACCAGAAATGCCTGAATTAAAACCTAAGTTACAATAATGAAAATTAAAATCAAAGAAATAAGTTCGACGATATACATCGACATGACATTGTCGTTCAATAAATATTATAAATGTAATTATACTTATATTAAATAAATTAATTATCAAGAAATGAAATGGTTACAAAGTCAAAATAATGATGAAAATTAAATTTTCTTATTTTAATTATTATAATTATATTGTTATGATAATGAAAATAAATATAACTAATTATATTTTATTTAATTAATATAATTTTAGTACAAATAATAGTTTTAATCATTCGTTATGAAGCATTCTGTATTCGCTAGTTATATTTCTAAGGAACCACGATATCTGTGACGTCTAAATTTGATATCAATGAGGTCTTACTTTGTTTATAGGTAAGAGGCGTATAGAGGTAAGATATACTATTATATGATATAGTTTTGTCGGTGATTATCGACGTGTCCTTATATCGTCTACAAGCCTCGTTTTGTCATATGTACATTTTTAATTCATAATAAAATGTCTAAAATCAAACGTTAGCTACTTTTATACTTGACCTCGGGGTATATTTCTGGTAGACAATCGCGCTAGTAGTTATAACCGGGCATAATAACCGATAATGGCACCTTAAGTATAAGCCAAATTCTCGAAAGGTGGCTAGTCACGAAAGATGTGCTTACTGTAGTGTTTGGTGTGCCTAATTTGGTCTTGATTAGCAATCATCAAACCTCCTGTGTCAAGAAATAGCCCCCCGAAGCTCAGCTAGGCGTGCGACGCTAAAATGTCGATGCCATTTATTACGACTTTGAAGAGGAATCTCTCATGCAAAGATTCCCCTTTCCATTGTCTAATTTTTCTACGTTTTTTATTAAAAGTGAAAACCTTGTTGGCTTGTCTTATAATGTACATATGCCGTCTTTTGTTTTTTATAAAAGTACTGTCGCTTGCTGTTAATTGTGCCAGTTCCTGATAACCAACCCACACTTTGTTACTGCCGTGTCAATCTTTCTGTCGCTGATTTCGGGTAGTGGATGCGGTAGTTAGTTTTCAGTACTCGAGTCCTAGTTTCGATGCTTGTCAAGTTCGTTAAAGTTCATTTAGTTTCTCCGAAAGAGTACGCCACTTACCGAACAGATAAGGTTGGTACTTACAGAATAGGATAGGTTGGTTAGTTGAGGGTGGTCACATTTTTTTTACCATTAAGACGAATTATGTGTACGCGCTTTTGTGGCTGCTTTAGATGTTGAATAAACCCCAAGATAGTGGTATGTCCCACCATCTTAGACGAATTCCGCCTTAGAAGTATTGCACCCGGCACTTGTTGAGCCCGAAGTCTTTTCTATATCAAGTGTGGCCTCCTCGGTAGTTCCTAACTGGTGTTCATTAGCGGCGTAGATCTTCATCTTTATCAGAACTTAACCGATTTTTAATGACATCTTTATTTTAAGGTAAATGAGATACAAGTACCAAAGGAAGACTAGTCGAAAATAGAAGACCGCTTTAAATTAAAGTTTTCCTTAATAAAAAATTAATATTTTTATTTGAAAAAATGTTTTTTAAATATGAATAGATTCGACAGAAATTGAATGTGAAAATCTATCTATGCATGCAATTGTCTGGCAATTTTGAAACTCTATTTGATCATGGGATAGGGATTTTTGTTAATATTTTGTAGCTACACTTCAAACTTTGCGAGTGCGTGTGTCAACTTCTTTACTACAAATTGAAAGCTTGTAAAATATTTTAGCATATTCTCAAAATTCATGGCAAGCTGAAACAATGAAAACATTTTCACTTTCCTAGGCAACCTACATGCCGGATTTTGAGGTTATTTTTATTTGTTGCATTTTTTTTTTTGTTTGGTTTTACCTCCCAACCAGCGAACAAATCATAACGTGCGATAAGGAACATAGTTCCAAAAAAAACACCCGGTAGAATAAGGAGAAATTAAAACGAATCTTTAGAATAATGAACATTGATTTTTCATTTAGAAAACTCTGAATTACTTCGTATATAGAGGCAATAAAAAACCATCTATATAACAGTTATTACTATTATCTTCAAAAGTTATATTTGAATAAAAAACACAACGGCTGTGTTTTTTTTTTTTCAGAAGTCATGAATTGAATAAAAAGTTTTTTTAATGGCATTTTATTGTATCATTTCTTCGTACCAAAGTATGCAAACTTATTTTTATGTTTGTTTGTTCCATTAACATATGATGGCATATTTTTAATGATAGACGTGAGTTGTGTTCACAGTTTCCACCGAGAAATTAAATAATTATATTAAATTTTAAGTTTTTCATAAATGGGGTGTTTGTTAATAGAGAACTTGCGTTAAGTTTTTTTTTGCCACAAATTCATATTTAAAAGAAAGAATAATTCATCAAAAGTATATTTAAGTTATTTTTGTTATACCATGTACATATGGAATATATCACAGTATATTAAATTTAGTCCTAAGTTTGTACCTAAAGCTTAAAAATATTGATGCTACGCTAAGAATTTTAGTATGGGTGTTCAATCACCTAATTAGTCCATTTCCGGTTATCTATCCGCCTGTCCGTCTGTCCACTGAAACATTTTTTACATTTAAACTTTTGTTCTATCTACAACGGTTTACAAGATGGGTCCTACGGACCCAAGACTTAATTGACCTTTGTTGCTCATTTAAGAACTCGACCTTACTTTTTACGTCCTGAGCATGCTGTAAAAATCAGCTTGATATCTTTTTTCGTTTTTGAGTTATCGTGTTCACAGACGGGCGGACGGGAGGACAACCGAAAATGGACCAAATATTTTATGAACACGTTACAAACTTGGGACTAAACTTAGTATACCTTGATCGGGGACACGGTAGTGCCCCCGCCAAATCGAGCGCGAAGCAAACACTGCCGTACCATCCTTTACCTATTTGAGAATCTCTGGATAAACCCAGAACGCAGAAAGGTATTATCATCATCCAGTATTTCGTCATCCAGTAAGCTATAATCACATACTTAAAATCCAAAATTTCAAATCTGTAGGTCGTTTAGTTTCGAAGTTACGCGAAAGCAAAGTTTCGCATTTATGACACTCACTCACTCACCCATGATCATCAGAATAGAACTAGTACTTTCCATAAACTCAGAGAGCTGAAATTTGGTACAGAGGTAGGGAAAACTAGGATAATCGAAGATGTAAAGTACCTGGTGATCCTGAAAAAAAATAAATCAATATGCTCACGTTTCTACAAAAAGAAGTGAAATGCCACCAAAAACATTCTGTAAAAAACTAGCCAAGTCCCGATGGAGCTGCTTGTTTATCTCTAAAAAGTAATGAAATCTAAACAAAGTCGTGCCAAGTCTAAGGTTCCTTACTGCGATTTATTGATTATTATAGCTAATGATTTGTGATTTGTCCGTTAAAGGGTACACACGGGTACAAAACCAGGTGCTCCATGACACCATTGCACCAATCTAAAACCACGTCAACGTCCACGGCCAAGTCACACAACATTAAGTATAATAATTAAGAAATCGCAGTAAGGAACCTTAGACTTGGCACGACTTTGTCTAGGTTTCATTACTTTTTAGAGATAAACAAGCAGCTCCATCGAGACTTGGCTAGTTTTTTACAGAATGTTTTTGGTGGGATATATATTACATATACACATGGTATAATAATTATAAAGAAATGGTTGGCATGCTCATTTTTGCTTTGTTTTCGAATAGAAATCGTTTTTCCAGAAAATGGTTACCTTGTAAATATACTAAAATTATCAAATAAAATATTGTGGATTAGTTAGTCAAGGTAGAATCTCATTGAAAATGCACCAAATAAATAATATATCGTACATATTTCAAGTTGCTATCAATGCAGTAACATTTTCCAAGCTGAGTATGCAATTTAAAGGAAATAAAATAAATACCAAATAAGAAAAACAGATAATCGTCTATTTTCAAAAAATGTATGGTTGTAATAGTCATCGCGTTACACAATGTATGAGATGTTATTATGGGTCATTTGTCATTTCCACACGATCTACTTCTACAACTAAATTTTACCATTATTCAATGGAAAATTTTCACACAAATAATGTACATGGGTATGATATATGTATAGGTAAGAAACAAACAAGTTGTTGATGATTGTTAAACGTCAGACCATCGACTTTCCAGTTAAGTAAAGTATTAAAATTATTTATGGATTTTAATGTTGGAATTATTGTAAAAAGTTTGAATTGATTTATAAAGAAATTGACCATTTTCTCACAAACAAAGTTCAAAAATCTCAAAATAAAAATTTTGATTTAATTTCCAAAATTAATTTAATATGTTCAGGCTCCGCTATGAAAATCAAAATCGTAAAAGTGAAGAACAGATTTTTTATTTTAGTAAACTCAACTTTAATGAAAATTTGCCCTACTACAAAAGTAAATTTATATCCCTATCCCTATCCCTTTATATTATAAATGTGAAAGTAAAGATGTTTGTTTGTTTGTCACGCTTTCACGCACAAACTAAGAATGGATTTGAATGAAACTTAACAATAATATAGCTCATACGTCAGAATAACACATAGCTATAATTTATAAAAATATATTTTTTTTTAAATTAGAAATTAAATTTAATTTGACATTACCATAAATTACAGATATCGGTAAAATAGTTCTGATATACTCCATGAATTATGACTATTTTACATTTAAAGGAATAGAAAACCGTATATATATTTTACCTGTGTAATCAATTCCTACCATTATTTCGAGTGTCAATCCTAGTAGCTTAGTTGGTTAAGGCGTACCCAATTCCACTCGCGGTATGCCTAGGGTAGCGGGTTCATTTCCCGCCGTCACAACAAAAATCAATTTAATTAATAGTTGTGATGGGCTGGTGGTATATGCATGAAGGAGGTGGACTCAGCCTCTGAAAATTTTTGAGGAGCTGATAAATGAAATTATCAGCGAGAAAGGTGGTAAAACACATATCTGGTATCACAATGGTCTCTATAGCCTAAGTGTGTCCTTCGTGGACAGCCAATATAACCTAATCTAACCTAACTATTACTTCGAGTGTTATGGAAAGGGGATAGGTGAGAGCAAGAGAGGTGAAGGCTATAACACAGTGGTCTCTATCAATCTTTACTTTAAGCCCAGCGAAGCGGGTGGATATCACGCTAGTTGCATATTTACACTCTACTTTCTAATGTAGAAAAAACATACCTTTTACGAAAATGTGAGCTAGGAATAAGTAACATACCTATATTAATAATTTCTTGAGTATCAATTTTTTTAAATCAATATGACGGTAGCATTTTCAATTCAAACTAATCGAAGGAATACTAACTGCAAAAAATCCGGTTTTTTGTTATGATTAGTGTAGCATTTCCAAGAGTGTAACTGATTAGAAGAGTGAGAGTGGTTATCCTGGGGTACGAAACACTTAGACAACAAGGACCGTTGTGATACCGAAAAAGGGATGCACCTTTTAAGCACATTGGTCTGCTTAAAAACGGCAGCTCCTGCAATAGTCGTGATATTTTGTCAGGCCCAGGCGTTCGTATTTTACTAATATTAGTTGAAAAATTTCAAATTGTGAGCTTTTTTGTCACTTTTACCACACTAATGACAGTGTCAATTATGGCGTTCATAATCCAGTAGATATTTTTAAGCAATTTTCACTCTTATTTTAAACTAACCAGGAAATTTAAAAGAATAACACTAGTTTAACATTAAGATCATCGTGTTTTTATAACATTTAAAAGCCATGTAGTACGGACGTTAGTAACAACAACTTTTAATTGCAACCTGACGGGCAAAAGGATTATGGGTTGAAGGTACATACCCTAACATTACTTCAACGTGGTGTCAAATCTGGTGATATTAGGTTAATATTATTTGAACAAGGCGTCGGACGACGTTCCGCAGAATCAGTACATTTCTCATTGAAAGCAGTACATTTCAAAGCTTAATCCAACCTCCCACCCGTAGAAAGACAATAAATAAATAATAGGGGCCTCGTGGCCCTATTTTTGGGTCACGAGGCTCCGGATGGTCACCAAAAGAAGCCCTCTTCTTAAACATTCACAAACATTCACATGTGAAAAAAAGTTCTTAAATGAGTAAATTGGAATTTTAACAACTTTTTCAATAACAAAATAAAAACAAAATGAAAAACACGACACAAACGAAACAAAACATAAACGAATTTTGGTTTTGACGCTTTTACGATATTTTATTGCATTTTCTTACATTTCCGTCATACCAATTGCATAGTTGACTATTTGACTAGTCACGTGACAGCCGAACCACTTTAATTCAGTGAAGGGTAGTCATTTTGATAACATACAACAAACATAATGTATCAATTCTAGCTAGACAATCAAAAAATTCACAAGTATAATAGATATGATAAAAGTTTGGTCTTCAATTTTCGGAGTTCTAACGGCCACTTAGTATAAGAAAGTTAATATATTATGTAAGTCTGTGTGCATATATTATTACTTTACTATACGTAGTTTTATATATTGAATGAAAGATGTATTAAACGATGAAAGGTACCAACCAATAAATTTACATAACAACATTTTGTATGATACATTATTATACATACAGGAACAACAATAATAACAACAACAAACCATCATCTTGGTTAAAACTTGAAAAAAGTACTTTTTTGTAGGTGATTCGTACATTATTTATGCAAAGTGTCGTAGTCGCAAAAAAGTATATATTACATTGCATATATGTTTTCAGATTATACATTTTAAATGAAAACAAGTGAAAACAAACAATTGACTGAGTTAATTGTTGAAATACCATGTATAGACAGTGTTGATTACTCTGTCACATTACACAAACATACATGTCACACATATATAACTGATAATCCCATATTATTACATAGGTACTATAATACATAGTGTTGATGCGCAATCGTTTGTTTTTTTGACGTCACGTAAATAACAAAAGATATTCACTTTTAAATACACACACACACACACACACACACAACTGATATTCCTATATTAATACATACTATAAAATTTGCACCTAATTAACGCCCTCGTGGGTAAACAGTGATGTTTACAAAAAAATGTTTCAAACAAAAGTTTTTTATTTTTTTATAAGGAACATTTTTTACATTTAAACTTTTGTTCTATCTCTAACGGTTTACAAGATGGGTCCTACGGACCCAAGACCCAATTGACCTATGATGCTCATTTACGAACTTGACCTCACTTTTTACGTCCTGAGTACGCTGTAAGAATTTCAGCTCGATATCTTTTTTCGTTTTTGAGTTATCGTGTCCACAGACGGACGGACGGACGGACAACCGGAAATGGACTAATTAGGTGATTCTATGAACATCTATGACAAAATTTTTTTCCTAGCATCATTATTTTTAAGCGTTACAAACTTGGGACTAAACTTAATATACTATGTATATTTCATATATACATGGTATAAAAAATAACACGAAATGATCTCTCGTTGTTTAAAGTGAGCCATTAAAGCCATCTAGTAGTATGTTTGTCGATAGGTGGCTTCCACGTGATCGAATAAATGGTTGAACTTGTGATACGTAGCAAAAACATTAATTTTACTGCTTATGATCTATGGTAAAACAAGTTTCTACCTACAATTTTTGTATTCTTAGCTACTGCGCCTTTTGCCTTTTGGTAGTCACAACTCCTAACACTGCCATCTCATTCAAAGTAACTTTTTTAACGATTTTTATTGGATCATAAACCAATAAAACTTTTGTAAGGTGTGTTGTCAAGGAAAAAATAGCCGCAGGAACTTGCAATTTGGAATAGATTTTGGGGATATTATCAAATGAGAAAAGCCAATATGAAACTTTAAATACCTTCTTGCAAATGAAACCTAAATTAACAAAATTGCAAGTGGTCTTAATAGATTTATTGAAAAATACTTATTAAAATTTTTGTACTTTTCTAAACTCGAAGTTAAGAATAACATGTCTCATCATTTCAACCCTCAGTACAAATGATTTTGAGAAATAGATTCCAAAAATAGAAAGTGCAAGTTTAAAATGAGCTCTTTACATAAGACAGACAGGGAAATGTACGTCGATACTTTTCAAAATTTACTGCCAGTAAGGGATTCGGTCCCTCCCACCTCAAAGAAACAGTTAGACCAATTAGTGGAAACCCTTATTACGGCATGCAATGAAGCTACTAGAGCATCATGTCCAACAAGGATAAACAAGGGGAAATCAAAACCTCCATGTTGGTCTCCCGAAATGGACATCCTAAGAAAAAATTGCCGACGCTTATTCAATCAAGCCAAAAAACCAATGAGTAGAACGCTTATAAAGCCAGCTTGATCACTTTCAAAAAAGCATTAAGGCTTGTAAAAAGGACCGCTTGGGCACACTTTTGTGTCCAGTGGCTCCAGAACATCTGGAAGACCCTATAACTGGCCAAAGGACGGAATCAAGCTTTAGCACTCGGGAGCATCTAGTGAATCAACATTTCCCTGGCCAAGAGCAGCGGGAATATGATGGCTTAGAGGCTACATCTAATTCGTATAACTTCGCCCAAGCGCTGATCGATAAAGAAAAGATCAAATGGACTATTTCTGTGTGTGAGCCATATAAATCTCCAGAATTAAATGGCATCATCCCAGCAGAAATGCAAGAGATCTCTAATAGAATGACTCCATGGCTGGAAGTCATCTACAAGGCCTGCATAGACTTGACTCACATTGCCAAAAAATGGAGACAGGTCAAGGTAGTTTTTATACCCAAAGGGAGACGTGCCTCACAAAGAACCCCCAAGGACTTAGTGTGCCAGGTGCCAGGTAGTGTGCCAGGTACAATATGGACTAAGTGTGCCAGGGTTTATCCTGGCAGAAATATTTTTTGTCAGGATTTTTTTATTTTTTACTGGTGTGACAGATGCTTTGGTCAAGTTTTGAGCTGAAACACCGAGATATTTCGAAAGTAGAACTCAAAACGAAAATAGTCTCTGACAAATTAATTTCCATATTTCTGCCAGTGTAAATCCTGACACACCTAGTACTAATTGTACCTATCTATTAAATAGCATTGATTCCATGAGTGAAATTTCGAGATTCGTGTAAGTGTAGCTGTTACTGTCCGGGGCTCCCCGTTTATTATATATTAACAAAACATAGTAGATACTTTTTACTTCTGTAAACTAAGCGAGCAAAACTAACGACCTTTAGTGGTACCTAAAGTTGATAATATCTATTTTAAAAACCCCCAAACCCCCACAACCCCTCCCGTGCGCAAGGGATGGGTTTTAGAGGGTCAAAACCCCTCTAAATAAATTTTGCACTGACAATATAGTCCTGTAAATGCACCCATTTATAACACTCGTTTCCACTGACGAATCAAATATTGATACATATTTTGAGCTGGGTACATTCTTAGACTTTGTCTTTGAGTCGAGTACTTCAAAAAGAAAACCTGGATCTTGGCGAGGCTATCAAACTAACTGATGCAAAACATATTTTGCTTGAAAAAAGAAGAAATGTTGGATAAGAGTTCAGGAAAATTTTCAAAACTATAAGCGATATCTGCGATGAATACTACATAGAAGTGCGGAAGCCAATATTGGCGTCATAACAGACTCAATGCTCGAATATACACACTGATTCAGTTAAATTTTGAATCATCGCAATATTTTATCAAATTTAGATTGCCTTTTTCTCAATAAAATGAAAAATTTTGAAGAAAAATCTTGCTCGACTTTTTGAACTAGAATATTCAATTTTGTACGGAATTTTACCTTTAGCGAATACGCAATGCTGGATGGGGTGCCAAAAATTCACTCGAAGCACTCTATATTTGCAATAAAGATGTGTTTCTGAAAGTCTACTAAATAATTTACGTTCTGGCAGTTTTGTCTGTGACAACCGTGACGAATGAACGCTTCTTTTCAACCTTGCGTTGTCTCAAAACACACCTTAGATCGAGAAGGTCTGAAAATCGGCTGAACGGTTTAATCCTCGTGCAATATACACTGCGTTGTGGAGGTCGATGCACACAGAATTTTGGAAAAGTTTTTTTCTGTACCTCGCAGAATTCATTTATTGAAAAACAGTGACTGAAGTTCACATTTTGACCTTATTGAGTGTTATCTTACTCGAAAAAAAAATTTCTTGTTGGGCCGCCTTTTCACTAGTTCCAATTTAGATCACCTGATTGCTTACAATTTATCAATAACAAATTTTGAAACTATTATTTTAATAATTACGTACGAAATACCTTTCCCGAACTTTAACAAGATCATCAGTATTCTCATTAAAGACTGGTGTTTTTATCCTATAATCTAAAGCCGTTGATTTTAGATCACTATAAATTTAAATTGCCGTCTCCAACACACAAATGGACATCGAATGGATGTTAGAAAACGGTTACTTGTATTAATGGTTGTATTAATGAATAATAAACTTAAAATAACAATAACAATGATGAATAAGCATCCTAGTTGCGATTCTCTGATGTTGTAAGTAACTAACTGAGGAGCAAGCATTCTTATCATTATTGTTGTTCCGTTCACAACACACATTCATTTACAAAGTACTCATTTGTTCACTTGGTGTTAGAAAGTTATTGTGTCTACCCACGAAGTCGAAATTCAGAATTATATATTACCATTAAGTTTTAAGGTCTAATGTATAATAGGTTAGGTTAGGTTATATTGGCTGTCCACGAAAGACACACTTAAGCTATAGAGCCCATTGTGATACCATACATGTGTTTTACCACCTTTTCCCCTGATAATTTCATTTGCACTACACCAGCCCATCACAACTTTTAATTAAATTATTTTTTGTTGTTACGGCGGGAATCGAACCCGCCACCCTAGGCATACCGTGAACGGAATTGGTGACGTCTCGTATTTCTCGACTCTATGGCAAACGGACTTTAAGCTACGCGATGCATAAAAAATTTTCAACATCGCTTCGTAGGCTCTACACAAAGGTGGACTCGCATCAAGATATTACCAAAGTAAGAAATTTAAAACAATAGTCTGAGGCATATCGTCTCTATCAAAGATATCGAAAATATACGACTTTGCTAATTACAAGAAAGTGCAGAAAGTACAGGAGAGAAAATTCACAAGTACAAGAAAGTACAGAAAGAGAAATGTACTGACTTAATGTCTTTTCAAGTCAGCAATCTAAGCAGAATTGCATCACCCCGGTAAGGGAGAATGTATTCAAGTTCTGCTGAACCATGTTGTGCGATAAGTTCATCCTTTTCTTGCGTTTTGATAGGCTTGCCCGTTCGAGTCGTTTGCCCGTTAGTGATATAGCCTTTTATGACTAATAATTGGTGATTGATGCAAAATCTCGAAAATATTTGATATCTTAGTGCACAAAGGAGTGCACCAGTGCACCTTTTACGTTCGTAAAAACAAATCAAAATGGATTTAGGGATTATCAAAATAGATCCTTCCGTTGAAAAGTCGACATCGAATGTGAGAACGAAATCTTGCTTAGTAGTAGAAGAAAGAAATATAATAATTTAAGCATTGATGAACATTTTGTAAGTCAAGTCAAAATGTATTATTCATCATTTTTATGGAAACATTTATAATATTAACCTGCATAAACATTTACATAGTGTTAATTGCAGTATTTATGAACAGATGCTATTTTTCTCGCAAATGAATCCGCACGTATTTCTATTAAAATGATGATGATAGTTTTTCCATTTTGATATAAAAAATTGAACAAGGATCGAAATCAAATTTCGAATCCGATCTGACAACCACGTAGCCACATGACAGATTTAAGCAATATGTTTCAAATAAAAATTACTAGCTCGATACTCGCCCGCTTCACTAGGCTTAAAAGTAAAAACCACCGCTTTATAGCCTCCACCTCTCTTGATCTCACTTATCCCCCCTCCAAAACACTCGAAGATATTGTTTTATACAGCTAAAAATAGTTTTCAATTGTTTTAAGTGTATAATAATTCATTGAGTATATCAGAAAAGATGGTCATGAATTGTCTTACATTTACTATTATAAATTTTTACAGAAATCTTTAATTTATGGTTCAAAATGATTATCATAGATGAAGCAGTAAAATGTCAGATTAAATTTAAATTTATTTTTTATTTTAAATATATCTTTTGTAAATTATAGCTCATAAGTTATTCTTTTGTATGAGCTATATATTGTTGTACAGTTGCATTCAAATCCATTCAGTAATTTTTGCGTGAAAGCGTAACAAACCAACAAACAAACAAACATCCTTACTTTCATCTTTATAATATATAGAGATATCGTAGTAAACAAACTGTTCAATCATTTTTTTTTTTTAATTTTAAAAACAAATATGTGAAAAGATATTTTATCTGAAATTGATTGGCCTGACATTTGCAGGTTTCACACACTACCACACAAATATTGAGTGATCTGTATACAATTTGTCTACCGTAAATACTAAAATATAGGATGGAGCGAAGAATTGTGCGATTTTGAAAATGCCTTAAAAAGAGCCTTATAATTATCAGACTAAAAGCATTTAAGAAAACTAATTACTGAAGAAAATTGATTGTATTAAGTAAACTGTGTTAATTAGGTAAATGTAGTTTAATTCCTTCTAATGAACTACGCCCATCTTAGCGTGGAAATTTTTACAGGTGAGTTTCAAAGTTATGCACTGCATCCCGTAATAATTTTCGAAAAGCCTAAAAGCAATGCTAAGGTATCTATCGCTCCATTGTAACTGAATGGATGACAAGAAAAACCATATTGACGAAAAATATATTAATTTAGAAACGCAATACAATTTTCTTAAAAACAGAATTAATTTTCTTTCGTTCGTAATTTTTTTAAATGCGTTTTTTTATAAAATTGAGGGTGGTCAAATGTAATTTGTGATAATGGGAATATTCATGAAATTTAAATTTGATTCAAATATTTTTCTTCCGTAACTTTATTGACTGGACATTTCAACTAAACCATTATTTCAGTAATAAATATCTTTTTATTACTTTTATTTGAGGGCATTTAAAAATTTCTAAAACGGAAATTCAGATTTGTATACGGACGTGACATCATAATACTGGCTTGTCAAATTTCTTGACATACTGTATGATATTAATTACTTACAAATTATATTATATTTCATTAAATTATACTGTTCTACGGTTTTTTATAAGAAAACTTAATAATAACGAGTGTAAATTCTGTGTTGTAAATTCATTTTTTAGCATGTAAAGTATACTTTGAACTGTCACCAAATGACAGATCCCGTACTTATGCGCCATCAACATAGAGCGCCAAAAGACTGCGTTTAAAAATCTCAAAATATACTGTATTTTAAATATTTTTTTACACTTAATTATAGCATATTTAAACAGTATTTATATTTTTACTTTGTTATAGCGGTGTAAACAATGAATTAAAAATATACAAAAAATACATGAATATTCCCTATTGAAGAGATTTCATTTTACAGCATTATCAAAACCACACGCTTCTCTGCGTCACCCTATACAATGAAAACGAACTAAATCGATCAATCTTGACACTTGAAGAAGAAAATGTGAATAACATTTTAATTATAGAATGTACAGTTAATGTATAGAGTGTCCTCATTCTATTTTATAAAATAAATTAATGTTTTGAACAGAAGATTGATTAAGAGGGAAAAAACTTTGCTTTTACTTGACGATTTTTTTAATATTTGTTACGGGATAGTATTCGCTGTGAGTGCAGGTTTATATAAAAGGCATCAGTAATACATGCGAATGTGAAAAGATGAGTTCGTCGGAGTATTCAATAAATAAAAATAATTAATAATAAAATAATTAATAAGTATTCATTCCAACGAACCTAAGTTTGGGAAAAGTATACCTGGTTCTACAAGATACGTAGCGGGCTTCGTTGTACAATTTATAAATAATACAAAAGAAAATTTTTATTCACGTCAGTCTGTTTTACCATGAAGATAGTTCTTCCTAAAGATTTTTTGCGTAGTTCGTCCCGATATTTATAAAACTAGATGACTACAATTTATTTTAACTATTAATTTTAACTATTAGTCGGCGGTTATTAATCTTAACTAACCTGCAGCTTCAATTCATTTATAGCTCGGAACCATATCTGAAAAATAAATATGGTGGGAGCACAAATAAATACATAAGTATATAGTAAAGTAATATAATGAATTAAGAGTCAGGCCAAGAAGCTTTTAACGATATCTCATTTGTCAAATTATGATAAGTAGTTTAGAAGCTAGGTGCGATCTGATGAACATACATACCGGTCAAACACATAGCCCTCGCCATTGTATGGTCGGGGTAAAAAGTATTTTCATTCTAGAGATTGAATCCGCATGGAATATCATGTAAAAATATATGTAATGTTTTATCATCCTTTTCACTCTATTTGTAGGAATTAACTCGTGAAGCTTAAAAATACTTTCAACTAGTCCATACGATGCTAGACCTCCAAATAACTCAATTCAATTTTTCAATCAATAACTTTGAGCTCATTGGTCATTGTCATCAGGTGTGTTACGAATGGTCTTATATTAAGAATTTTGCCAAAGTTTAATTTATACAGAATCATTTTGATAGAAACAGTGCACTTTATGTTTCATTAAAAATTCACAATATGTGCAGGCATGGTATTTTGTTATCCCTGGTCCTGTTATTCCCTACCAAGACTTTTAAGAGTAAAGTCATGTCAGCTTGAAGATGAACTGTCGAATAAGCCGATAGACGCGTTGTTATGGCAATCGAAAATTTAAGATTATTTATAAAAGGACAAAATATTTAATGTTTGTTGTCCTAGCAAACTACACGTGTCACCTACTTTAATGAAAACTGTTTTTTTTTACCTCCAATGTGAGGTGCGCATTTTAGTCGTTGCATAGTTTGCTGAGTTGGATTAAGGACAAAAGTTGCAAATTTTGATTGGGGACATCTAGTTCTGACATCAGATTGAACCAAGTTTTCTGGGTTGCTTTGATAGTTAATTTAGATCCTAAAAATAGAAAGAAAAGCACTTTAAATTAGAAAATTGATTCTCATCAAAATTATTGCATATAATTAGAAGAAAACACACTTGCTAGAGAAAAATGCTCTAGCTAAAAATTGTCAGAGGCGATAGAGTTCATTCACCTGTGTCCATCACTTTAACCTGAAATTCTAGTTTCAAGGTCATTTAATCCTTATCTTCAAATTATCTTGAAAATTAACATAGACAAATTACCTTTATTGTCCTTGATAACTTAAGTTTAACAAATTTTTCTAAAACTAGAGTTTTAGAAAAGACTTTCTTTCGATTAACTGCAATAATGACATATTTTTAAGTCGCCATTTCCTCCGAAAGCTATCGACTTTCGAAAAAATGTTTTAAATAAAAAATGTTAGTTTTTTTATGAGGATCAACTTTTTAATTTAATGTGTTTTTTTATTTCATACTTTTTAGAATCGAAAGTGGTTATGAGAACAACCCGAAGAAGTGGGTCCAATTTGATGTCAGAGCGTGATGTCCCCCATCAAACTCTGCCACTTTTGTTGAATTTATTTTTTGATTGGTTAACTTCAAAACGAGCTATTAGCCATAATAAGATAAATGGTTCACGATGTAAAATTTGTTTTCGTGTTTTGCATACAATTGAGGATATTCTGAGATATGTGAATTTTTCAAAATCACTAACGTAAACATATCCATGAAAAATAATATGACAATGAGATGCACTTAACACTTGCATTGCCTTGTCAGGCAAGGATTGGGCTATTTTTACTTTTATCAATATTGTTGAATATCCGATGGCAAACATCGGTTCTTTGAGTTTATTGCATTAGCACCTCTTCAAGCTGATGTCTCTTTTTATTGACCCTTAAAACGAGCCCTTATAAAGTTCCAAACGGCCACAAATAACAAAGTAACATGCCTGCAAATGTTATGTATTTTTAGCCACGCAAAATGTATCGTGATTTTATTTTTGCAAAGTGTACATCTGCTTTAAAAAGTAAAACATGGAAATAGCACCATGTTACCAATTAAGTTGTAAACATTTTTTATTTATTTGTAATATTTGCATTCATTAAGTGGCAACCAAAATTCCAAAATAAAACACGAACGACATATTTCTCGCGTGAATGATGATAAATTTTTTTAATTAAATTTTCCTGATAGTATTTTATGTGAAAAAAAATATGCGAAATTCAAATATAAAAACTTTTTGATAAAATGTACACAGAAAAAAAAGTATGTAATAAAAAAAAAAAAACTCCTGATAATATTGATAAAAAATATATAAAATAAAATAAAGTTTGTTTTTTGCTTACGAAAGCTCATAATATTTAATATCTGAACTAGAGGAATGTTTATGTAATGTTTTGATTTATTGGATACAAATATTATGACAGGAACAAAAACCTCCCTTAATTTAATCAATAAATTAAAATTTTCTTATCATGATCTGCAAGATAGTAGGCTTTAAAAGGTTTACGAAATATCTAAAAGGAAAAAATTAATGCAAATTGTTATTGGGTTATAAAAATTTCGTAAAAAAGTCGTTTTTGGGAGTAGTTAGGTGCTTTAATCAGTTTTTTACATATTACAAAAAAACTATGCATCAAATAAAAAAGCTTAATTAAAAGTTTTTTAGCTTAATTAAAAGTACTTGTACACATTTTCGTTTTTTTTCCGACTTGCTAGCTTCAAAATTGACAGAGGTGTGTCAATTTTAAAATGAAATTTTTTTGCTCATTCAATCGAATAAAATAGTATCGATCTTGGAAACCGTTAGAGATAGAACAAAAGTTTAAATATAAAATTATTCCTTTTAAAAAAATTAACAACTTTTATTTGAGGCATTCTTTCGTAAACCTCACTGTTGAGAGCGCAACTTTGGTGTTCATTTTCTCCAAAACTATAAAAAAAGGAGTGTTATTTTTTTTCAGGTTCAACTCCTAACTCCTAACTAGTGGTCTTGTGAAATATTCTAGAAAAACAAAAAAAATTCTAGGAAATACTTTTGTATTTTGTATTTTCAAAGCTTACTGAAATATTTGAATATATACCACTATTAAATTATCAATTTGTTCAGTTTTTACATTCCATAGCGAACTAGTTAAAAAATCAAAAAATAAACTTTTAAAACAAGGGTTCTATGGAATGTTAAAACTGGACAAATTGATTATTTATTAATGGTATGTATTCAAATATTTCAATAAACTTAATAATTTTGAGTAAAGAACAAAGTAATGTAAAAATTAAAAATGCGAATTTGGTCGTGAAAATCTGTACATGGATATAAAATAATATTCTAAGCTATCTTTGTTCTAATATCTCTACCCATCTCTGACGCAAGGATCGAAAATATTAAGAATCCTAGTCCTATTTATCAATTTTTAGTAGGCTGAGTTTAAAGTTCTGATTTCGGATAAGTATCTTAAAAAAATGTTACCTATCACTTTGTATGACTGCAAAATTTCGAATCGATATTCCCTTAAATAACGAAAATGTGAGAGGGTCTTTATCTTAAATGCGACACACTGTATATATATATTCTAAAATATAATAAATAAATAAATGTATTATTAATTTACAAACAATATTTATTATAAATTTATAATACTTTGTTTTAATTTTACAGGTGACGTTATCCATTTCAATTTTAATTAGTCTTCACGTGTTCTTTTTACTGGTTGTAGAAATTATACCACCCACATCGTTAGTTGTTCCATTGTTGGGGAAATATTTAATATTTGCTATGATTCTTGTTTCAATTAGGTAAGTTTCTTCATATTATATTATATTTGGTATCAATTAAATTAGAAAATGTTTTTCCTTTGTTATTTTCTTATGTTTAAAGTTGTTTTTATTATTTACAAACAGTTTATGCCATAAAATTTCCAATCCGCGTTAGTTTTTAAGTCATTATCGAATAAAAGATATTACGTGCAAGTTATAGTACCCTTCCTTTCTGGATCCTAGTAATTAACCCGTTAGCTCTCGTATTATGAGCATTTTGATCCCGCCTTTTGAAATGTTGTATGATGTGAAACTTTTTTATCTTCATTTAATTTTATTTATTTTCTAATTATGAATTTTTTCACCTATCTACAGTTTACAGTTTTTAAGTCCTTCATAAATTGTGACAATTTCTCTCATCACGAGAGTAAAGGTGTAAGAAAAAATAAAAACATTCATTTCGTGATTTTTCAGGCCTGTGCATGTATTTTCGTACCAATTAAATTATTTGGATTATATCTCTGCTCTAATATTTTCCCTCTCAAACATCATTCAATAATCACGTAATCAAATTATTTTTAAAATAGATAACGCATTTTTAGATAGCTGCGAAATTTTTGACGCATGTGCAGAACGCGTAAGAAAAAATATCTCATCAAGCGATTAAGCATTACCGAAGGATTGACACGAGTGCTGACGGGTTAAGAAACTAAAAGTACTTTTTAAACTTTTTTACAACTATACACATAGTGGAGAAATTTGGCCAATTTTCAGTTATGTGAGATTGACTTGTAATAACGATTTTTGAAACCATACTTATAAAAATAGCCATGGTAACAGTTGATCAAGTTCCTTTTCACGATAAAGTTTTCATAAATCTCATTTCAACTTTCCATAGTGAATAAAAAATTAAAATCTACTGAATTATATTTAAAGACCTCATAAAATTTTGCATTCCACATTTACAAATAGAACAAACTTATGTATTCTGCCATTCTATTTTTAAGTCGAATGTCGGTAAGCGTGAGTAAATGTTTGGTGAGATTGACCTTAATTTTCATCGACTTTTATGTAATTCATTTCCCAAAGAAGAGATCTACTTATTTCCATGCCAATTTCCCAAACCTCTTTTGTAGCTCAAAATTAGTTAATTTTCGGGAAAAATTTTTATTGCGGAAGTCTAACATTTTGGATCCATATCTTCTGTTGGGTGCACAGACTTCTGTTAGGTTCGTTACATGGAATGCTTTAAGTTCGTTCAAGATGGAATGCTTCAAAGAACGCTACGTTCAAAATTTCTCCATTCAAAACTCATGTTGAAGTGAATTATTTGTAAATTATCTAAAAAAAATTCACTTATCTTGCTGCAAATCATAACAAAACTTTCAAGATATTTAATATAACACATTTTTGAATAAATCAACTGTGTCAACACCCAGCGGGGCTTGAAAACTTGGATTTATATTAGAAACAGCTACACAATTTTCATATAAGACTTTTCGTTTTTAAATAAACGTAAAAGGTAATTACCTGTCGTCTGGATTTTATTTTAACTTCCAAATGTTAAAATATAAAACAAAATATATTATTTCTTTCACTAATTAAAAAAGCATGGTTTTAGAAAATGTTTACAAAGCAAAAAATTGGTGGCGAAATGCATTGTTCATAATCAATTTATAAAAAAATATATATAGCACAGTAAAGGTTCTTCTTCGTTTCCATGTTTATTCATAGCGGTGACGGTGTTACATCACTGAGGAGACGTTACGTTACGTGATATTATATGAGTATTTCATTTTACAAATTACACTTTTGTAAATCTTAGAAAATTGTACATAAGTAGGTCAAATTCCTTAGAATTGTGTACATTTTTACTCTCATTAATTATGTGTCTAAATATTTTCAACGAAAAGGCGTACACTATACTGTCGTGATGAATTCGTTGTCTTAATGTGTATGAACAAGCAATTAAGTAAAAAAAACTATTCAACAAAGGGCAGCTTTTATCTTAATGAATTAAAAACTGGGAATTATATTTTCATTGAGCCATCTACAATCTTTATGCGTCGTCTTTACTGCTATGCGGATTTTTATGGTCGAAGAGAAGTCAAACTAAGATATTTAAAAAAACCATATATTTTTTAAAATTAGTTGTATAAATCTTGCGAATTTTGATAATGAATTCGATAAATTTTTACAAATGGCTAATTTTTTTTTTAAATGTTTCTTTTGTTGTAAAAATACAGAAAAGGAGTTTTCCGGTTTTCTTGAATATCTCTGCTTCTATTAATCGAAATGAGGCGAATAAAAAAAGAATTGTTTGTTAAGAATTTCTGCTATTTGACCTTACATGCTATTGAAACCTGAACATAGTAAAGAATATCAAAATCTCGAGAAAGCTACTGTAACCTCACATTTTCAACTTCCTTTGATATTCGAAAATTGAAAGTGGTAAATTTTAGCCCGATACACAGCCGCAATTTTGAGAAAAACAAATTTTTCTGAAAAATTTCAACAGCTTTTCTGTTCATTCAACAGTTTCAAATGAGCAGTTTCAAATGAGCCCTCCACTAAGGGCATGACTGCACGCCGTGCGCAGATGTTGCGAGGTTATCGAAAAACATACGTCAAACACAAAATGAAAACAATCCATTTTTTCCTATTAAAAACATTTTGCCTATCGCTTGAACAAAAAGGAGGTACCAAAATAATCAGGAGAATTTCCTGAACAAGATGCATCTAAAAAATAGGTTGAAAAAAAAAGTTGTGGTTGCTTGAGTTAAAAAAAAGTAAAGTGAATAATAAAAACAATGAAATGGAAATTGTTAACAAATGATTACTAACCAGTGGCGTAGCAAGGGGTGGGCGAGGGGGTTCATCATGTCGGCGTGCTACTCACAAGAGGCGCCAACTGGTTCGCAAAACAAAAAATTGTTGGATATTTTTTTTTATTATACTTAATTGATATCTGGAAAATATATTTTAAAAGTGCCAGCGTAATATAACAAATGTTAATTCGTAAATAAAAAGGAAAAAAAGAAGCACTAATAGTCTAAATCAAACTGTGATAATATATCCATAATAGAAAAAGGACGTCTTTTCTACTGGCAGGGCTGACTCGACCTGTGTCTGCCAGCACTTCTTTATGGAATCTACGCTGTGTGGTTACATAAATTATCTCCTTTGTTGATTTGTGTGATAAAATATGTAATATATTAGATATGGTCTTGAATCATGAGCTCCGTGAATAGGCAATAGAAAAAGCAAAGTCTCTTGTTAAAAATGAAATTTTGATGCAACAATAAGAAAACGCCGCAAAATGCCCAAAGAAGTGGAAAGAAATAAATAATAGGTATCTTTTTAACTAATTCTAGATGATCATATACATTTCCAAATCAAGTCTTGTTTTCTCAACTACATTTTTTGTCTCAAATTTAAAGCCTAGCTTAAGCCTATGATTTTAATTATTTTACTTTATTTATTTATTCATTGCGAGTATATTTGACATATAATATTATATGGTTTTCGAAAGAAGAGGAGCGCTAAGAAAATATTGTGCCCCGGGCACGCGTTAAGCTCGCTACGCCTCTGTTACTAACTAATGTATATCATACAAGAACAAAGGATTATATAATTTCACTTGATATATTTATTGTTATTAATAACATTGATTCCTTTTCAAATAAATTTTTAGACAAAATGAGAAATATAATATCGAATAGAAAGTTACATAAGTCCTAATAACAACTTTATAAGGGTTATAACGTATAAATGTAGATATTAATAATTAAATAAATTTCAATCCTTTCCGTCATAAATTTTAATATATCATAAAAGTTTACCTCATAAATATGTACTACCAGAGATTTTCATATTACTTTGAGAATGTAAATATAAATATATAACATTTCAAAATTAAAATAAGTTGAGGGTAACAACAATTGACTTTACATAATTTAGGTCCGATTTTACAAAGTTTTAGTGAAAGCATATGAATGGTAAAATTAAATGGATTGTAGTAAAAATAAAACGCTTACCTTAATTTCTGGAACATACACCCATATTCACAGAGTAAAGGGATAGGAACAACATGGAATACTATGGATGCAAATGTTTGTTGCAGAAAGTTTTTTTCAAAAGATCATTCGCCGACTGTTAATAGTTTAGATTTTTTCTGGTTACGCTTATCCTGTATTCACGGTCTAACCTTAAATTATTTTTTAACCGACTTCAAACAAAAAAAGGAGGAGGTTCTCAATTCGACTGTATTTTCTTTAATGTTTGTTACCTCAGAATTTGCGACTGGATGAACCAATTTTGAAGATTATTTTTCTACTTGAAAGCTGATGCTTCCCGAGTGGTCCCATTTCAATTTAGTCCAGTTCTGACAATCCAGTCCATACATGAGACATCGAAGAAAAAAACTATTCCAAAACAAATTAATATACACTAAAAAGTAAAAAATAACGATAATATAATGTAGCTACAATCATTGTTATTTTTTGAGTCGGTGTCAGCCGAAGTTAATGCAACTGTTCTGTCACAGTTGTCTCCTTGGCTGACACCGGCTCCAAAAATAACAATAATTGTAACTACATTATATTATTAAATAAAGAGAATTGA
This sequence comes from Chrysoperla carnea, assembly GCF_905475395.1. Lineage (NCBI taxonomy): Eukaryota > Metazoa > Arthropoda > Insecta > Neuroptera > Chrysopidae > Chrysoperla > Chrysoperla carnea. Next base: position 11,275,700 of record NC_058337.1, read on the forward strand.
AAAAAATACACACGAACCCGGACTTCTTGGATTCATGTCAAGGGCCCTACCAGGCCATTCGAGTTCTAGACACAGAGTGCAATTTGAACCGATATCTTGAACCGCTTTCTATATTCGCCAAAGTAACCATGTCCTCTCAGCGCCTGTGCTATATAAAATTCTACTTCTCCATGCGATGTCATGTTCCATTTAATGCCATTCGGTATAAGTCTCTTTGTCCAAGCAGCCTTTCCGGTATTTGTCCCCAATCTTTCCTGCCATCATTCTTTGTAATTATTATCAATCTCATCGGTGGTTTCTCTGTACCATGCTAACCGTTCACGCACTATCAAATCAATCGGTGGAATTCCTGCTAGTACCAGGGCTACCTCCGTCCAAAAAGTCCCAAAGCCAGAACAAACCCGAAGAGCAATCCTTCGTTGCACTTTCTCCAGTATATCGAGATTGCACTTGATTGACAGTTCATGGCCTCATATTGGACATGCATATAGCATAATAGAATGGGCCACACCACTAAGAATCCTTCTTGACGAGATTTTTCGTCCACCAAAACATGGTATAAATCCTTACAGTTTCATAGCTGCCTTCTCCGACTTTATTGCGAATGCTTGGATCTGACGACTTGGATCTTCATACGAAAACTTATCCCAAAAACAACTCCTAGATAATATATAATTTTCTTTTTTGTGTCAATCTCTATCCCATCCGTATTAAGATGAACCATTGTAAGCCTCCTTCCGTCGTATAAAAGAACCGCCTCACATTTCTCTGATGCAACCTTTAGCCCCTTACCCTTTACTGCTTGAACTACATTAACGATAGCAGTATTAACATTTCCAATTAGTTCTTCTGTAGTTTTCGCCTTTATTGTTAGTACAGTATCATCCGCATATCCGATAATACTGACTCCTTTACGCACCTCAGTATCCAGCACACTTTCGTAGGCCACGTTCAACAGTATTGGACCAAGTACGGAGCCTCGCGGTACACCCGACGTTATGTTAATAGTATGTTCGCCCACTATCAACTCGCTTTCTTCGCAATTCAGACATAATTACCGATCATGGTGCCGAGGAAAAAGCATTCTTAATGTCTAGTGTAACTAACAAACAAAATTTACTGTTATAAGATAAATTAATGCCACAATTTTTGACAACAAAATTTTGATAATGAATTAAATAAAACATTAAAATTATTGTTTTTATTTTAATTTTGGTCACCGTGTCGTTTAAATATCGCTGTACAGTGTGCTAATGTGCAATTCTAAAAAAAAAAGTTAATCGCAGCTTGAGTATATAAAATTATATGTACAAAATTTATATGAGAACACAAACTATAAAGTTTGTATAAAAACCTAGGAAAACTACCGAAATTATAAAAAACAGTGGTAAGCAAATATGACAAAAAACATTAAAATGTAAAATAAAGCAGGTAACTTTGATATTTTTATTCAATGAAAAAAGTCTTACAGGTATTCGCTCCGTGCGTGAGTTTCGTTTCCATGGTAACGATACACTACTCTAATTATAGAATTGTATGGACGCATATATAATTGTATGGATTGCATTTAAGACTTACATTTAAAATTTAATATTCTTGTTTCACAAATTTAAATAAATAATTATGATAATTTACATTTGAAAAATAATATTTGTTCAATTTGATTTCTTATTTTCACAATTTTTAATGCATTAAGTTTAATTAATTCGTTTTTTTCAATAATTTTAATTTGACATTTCTATTACATTAACATGTAAAGAATTGCAAATTAGTCATAACAGCCCCCTTTAACTCCAAAATTTTTCACTTAAAGCGCTGGCATCGATTTTATTGTCCCTACCATGACTACGCACACAACGAATAGTTCACATGTCTTTTACGCGTGGTGTCGTCCCATAAACATCTGAATATGTAAAAACGTCATAAAATTGTTTATTTTGTATTTCAGGATAAAAACAATAACTTTATGCCAGAAAGCCAAAATATATTCACTTAAAGACTTCATTGTCAATTATATTGTGTTTTGATTATAATTTTATACAAATAAAAATAGAAGCAGATGTGTTATACATACAGTACATACAAAATAAACACGTAATAATAATGGTAGGTACAAAAAAAATAAAAAGGACGCTCAGAGATAATATTGTTTAGTTTGATATTATATAACATAACACAACAGAACAGAGTATTTAAACATTTATACATAAAACCATACTTTTTATGTGTGACTTTAATATGTATCTTTACTTGTATATTATTTATCTTTGGGTAAGGATAGAAGGTGGTTTTACATTTTGAAGTATGTACATGTCATAGAAGATTTTATTTAGTTTTTATGCCTCTTTAAAAAGCGACATATCATTATGAGCTAAAAGTTCTTTACTCTTTTAATGTGAATATGTACCTACCTTCATACAGTTCTTGATTATCAGGCTTTTGTCTCATATAAGCATTCACTCTTTTTGAACGTAAGATAGGGATAGAATTTGTTGCTTTCTTTTCTCAATTAGTGTAGTACGTTATTCCGGGAGTTTTTTATTTTGATCAAAAAATAAAAAACACTAAATAAATTTTTTATTTTAAAAAATCACCGAACCCCTAGAATTAAAATATGAACCAAATAATCGACTTTTGAACAAACCTAATCAATTAAATACTAATACCGATCTCAAAATTTGAACGATCAGTTAACATCTAGCTTAATACAAACATTTTGTCTGTTTGCGTAAGGTGATAGTGTTGCATTGTTAAGGTTTTTTTTAGTTTACAAATAAGTTTATCATATTTAAATTTGTAAAACTATTGATTGGAATGAATAAATAAATCATTTTAAAGCTTTTTCAAATTATTTTCTTTAAATTATGTTCTTAAATCAGTGATGGTGAACCATACTACGGAAGTCTAACGAAATTATGGAAAATAAGAAATTATTATTTTTAACTTGGTGATCTCATTTTAAATTGGTGTTATAGTTATTAAAATATTTTATACCAATAGAAGCAGTAGATACTGTAGATTTTTGTGAGGTTATTACGGGACATGTTTGTTTTCCGGTTTTATAATTTGTCTAATTAATTCTAAAAGATTTGATTTTTATGATAAGCATCTACTGTGTTTTTAATTCCCGAAATAATGAGCAGGGTTGAAATTTGATTTGATGAGTATCACATTGTAAAGGAGAAAATTGAAACTGCGTTTTCAATGATTATTTGTGTTAAAATAACTTTTACTAGTTGTAAAAAATCAGGAAATAATAATTTCTAGTAACTTAATTAATTTAATAACCATAATATATATAATACTTGTGATTTATTACTATCATTATTCAGCTATATAATATTTATTTTTTTCTTATTTTTAATTATTAAACATTAAAATTTTTTGTTTTTTAATCAAATTTTATATAAAAATACTCAATAAACTTACTTACGTTTAACAAAACAATTATTTTTAATTTATCAGGTTCAAAGCCAAATTTTATCACGGAATTAGAGACAAACTAGAAGTCAAGAAAATTAACTTTAATACTATAAATTAAAGACTAAGGCGTGAACAAACGTACCAAACTAATTGTTAATAAATCATTTTGTACGACAAACATTCATTTTTATAGTGGAAATATTTATATTAAATTCAATAATTAGCTACAAAGTGCATAATGTCTAAACATCCCATAATATGGTACATTTACAATTATTTCATTTACAATGAGAAAAAATCGTATTTCATTTTTAAGATCCTCAGTCCTATTTGGTTATTTTCGTATAGGTATAGATCAAACCAACTGTTCAGCATGCATGAAACAAGAAGTGCAAAAAAACAACATTGAATTTCACGAGAGAGAGTGAAAAAATATGTTTAAAGTTCTAATCAATGATAAAGAAATTTAATTATTTTTTGAAGCGATATTGCGGAAAAATACACGAAAAAGTTTTTTGAAGAAATATTAATTTTGAATAAAGATAACATAAAATTTAAATCAGTTATTGAAACTTTCCATCAACGTCATCTAATATGTACTGAAAATGAATTATCGATAAGTCAGTTGTCAAGTCAATTATCGACCAATCAAACAAACAAACAAATCAAATCTAAGTTAATATAAAACACAGGTATTCTAATCTTGCAATGCATGATGAGAAATGTGTCCATGTTTGACATATCAACTGTCAACTAAAATACTTTCATGCTAACTCCCATAATAATAACAAATATTTGTATAATATTTGAGAGATATCTAAAGTATTCTTAATACCGAGAACAAGTAAATTAGGAATGTTGTTATAATATTATTTCAAAAATCTAAACAATTTATTTGCAAACAGTCTTTGTAGAAGTACACATATATGCACTTCGAGAACTATAAACAACTAGATTTTGGTTCTCTGATTGCACCGTTATATGTTCATAATGATTTTCCATAGCTAGTGAAGACTTCTTCGGCTTTTTTCAACAATTGATATACTGGCCCACTAAGATGTTTAAAGTGACCACATTTGTTGCATTTGTGCATTCAGAGCTTGCATTTCATAAGTGTACTGAAGAATTAATTGCACTTCCGCATACTTCGCAATCAAAGGACGAAAAAAAACTGCCCAACCACAAAGCTAATATAGTCCGTATATTTGAATTTCTGTTAATCTATATATATAAAAAGAGAGTGTTTGTTTGTATGTCCCCGATTTTCCCTAAAACTAACCATTGACCTTCGGTAGGGGATTATGTCATTGGGTAGCCCTTAGGCTCCCATTGTGAATAAGGGAGTTTGGTGGGGGTGCATTGTGAATAAGGGAGTTTGGTGGGGGTGGAATTAAAAATGATCTAGGAATTCATAGAAAATAGATTAAAAATAGTTCTAATAATTTTCAATAGATGGCGCCACTGTCAATAGTACAATTTTCACTAGATGGCGCTACTGGCGCAAATGTCTTTCGATTTTTCTCGAAAATTCTGGAATGTTCCATGGATTTCTATCGAATTTTCTAGAATTTTCTCGAACATTCTGGAATGTTCTATGGATTTCTATCGAATTTTCTAGAACTTTCTCGAATATTCTCGAATGTTGTATGGATTTTTATTGAATTTTATCAAACTTTCTCGAACAATCTGGAATGTTCCATGGGTTTATGTCTAATTTTCTAGAATTTTCTCGAACATTCTAGAATGTTCTATGGATTTCTATCGAATTTTCTAGAATTTTCTCGAACATTCTGGAATGTTCTATGGATTTCTATCGAATTTTCTAGAACTTTCTCGAATATTCTGGAATGTTCCATGGGTTTCTATCGCTCTTTCCCTTACTTTTCCGTACACACAGAGAGTTTAACAGCTAGTTCACAATTATTAAGGTATTTTGACGATATATTCTGTTTCATCAACTAAACAATGTATCAATGTGTCAATTTTGAAATAAGTTCCAGAAAACACATTGTCAACATTTTTGTTATTGTTGACGTTTGAACAATAACAAAAATGTTGACAATGTGTTTTCTGGAACTTATTTCAAAATTGAAGACTTAGAAAGTAAAGGACTATACCTAAAAGCTGTTAGGGTCGTGCTAGAAGATAGAAGAAAAATATAAACCATAAAAAACAACATGAAAATGATAGAAATTGAGTCCAATAGCTGATTTTTATTAAAAAACTCCTTTATGCATCTCCCATCCCTTTCGGGGATCTGAAAGGCTCAAAATGAAATGGAGCATTTTTTTTTTGCGAGTTAAGACTTTTAATGGCGTATAAAAGGGTTTTTAGAGCTGATCTGGACTTTTCAATAAAAAGGTTTAATTTGTTACCCCTCCTCATCTTTTAGCCCACATAAGTAGTCTTAACTAGCAAAAACATGATCTAGTTCGTTTTGAGAGTCTTTCAGACCCCCGAAAGGGAGGGAGAGGTGCATAAAGGAGTTTTTTAATAAAAATATCTTAAATTTCGGGTTATTTTAGCATTTTGACCATTTTAAAATCCTTTAAAAATATACAATTTCCTTTACGATGTAAACACCCTTCACTCCAATGGCGCGGAGGGGGGGAACTCAAGTTCCGCTTTAATTTTTTAGGATACTTTTCTGAACCAATGCAAAAAACCGCAAATCAATATACCTACCAAACAAGTTTTTCGTAAGAATAGAAAAATTCTAGGTTCATTTATTGTACCAAGAACAGTACAATGCGAATGATTGATTACATACGATTTTCTCTATAATGGTGTATATGTGAGGTATCGCAATCTTGTATGTGCATAGAATATTGAATATTCAAATTATGGATCATATCTTTTATTGATACCAAGCTTTAATATATTGGCTATAAAATAGTAATTGAGAGTTATAATTTACGACGTACTTCAATTGTAGTGTAGTACCTAGAATTAAATTTAAATTTGCATACATGCATTAGTCCAGTGCATGTAGGAAAATCGAAGAGTGGTGGCCCAAAAGTTTTTGACACCAGATTGATTAATTATTCATTCAATAGGGACCTTAAATCTTAATTTTTTTGTCGCTATCTTGAAAATTACTGGAATAAAACTAAAAAAAGGCTGTTATATTGATTAAAAGTTTGGGCAGCGAAACTTTGGGGTTTTTCTTTTCACATCAAAATAAGTATTTTTTGAAATTTTTTACTTTTGCGGAGTGGTGCAACATGTCTTACCAACAAAATCGGAATCGGAATTTTGAAATGGACTTTTTATAGGTCATTTTTTATAGCCCAATAGAGATAGTTTCGGTGAAAAAACTTAACTTAGATTTTTTAAGCAGATCGACTTTTTTATTGAATTATTTTTCTGGGCTATTTACCTTCCTGATAAGTAAAATACTCGATTCTTCTTAATATAAATACTCTAATAACATTTTTACATTATTTTTTCAGTATATGTGTAACAGTCGTCGTATTAAATGTACATTTTCGGTCTCCACAAACACATCGTATGGCGCCTTGGGTGAAGAGGGTATTTATACACATATTACCAAGATTATTAGTAATGAGAAGGCCGCAATATTCTTTTGAAACAAATAGGTAAGGAAAAATATGTTTTTTTCCCTGCAAATTTTCTTATGATATAGTTACCAATTTTCTACTTTTAATAGGCTACTTCTTCGAGGTGCATTACGCAGTGGTACAACAGGGAGAACGACAGCAAATCAAGCAGCTGGAAAAAATATGGCTGCATGTTTCTATCCATATCAACCAACGTCGCAGAGTGATGATGATTCTTGTAGTCCAAAACGATATTCAAGTCGAACACCCTCGAAAGAAGATTTGTCACCAGGAAGGTAAATACATTTATAACCAATCTATTTATTCAAATTACTCCAAACAAATAATAAAAAATGGCTAAGTTTTGTGTTGTTTTATAGTGCATAACTTTAAAAACCTCGAACGAGAATCCATAAAAGTATACATTTTAAACAATGTTGATGTTACAGTGAAAACTTGTATCCGGTCAAAACTACTGTTAGCTGGCGAAATTAGTCAAAAGTACTTTTGACTGCAGACTTTCGACAATAATAACTTAATTTTGTTTACTTTTACTTCAATTACTTTATCTTCAATTAAAGTTAATAAGCTTGAAAAATAGTTTTATCTCCATTCACAACAATTAAAAGTAAATTCGGCTTACTCTCTAGCGAGTTTATAACTAGAAATCTAAAACAACTTGGCCATTACAAAAAACGACTCGTACACCATTCAACAAAGTCGTACACCACGGTATGAGTGAAGGTTTCTAAAAATGCACTTTTTACATTAAAATGAGACACCTTCACGTTTAAGGAAGGGAGAAAGTTGGGGAAGGGGTAGGGGGTAGGATTGGGGCCATAGTTGTATTAAACTGTTGATATTGACGTGCGATTAATATAATTAACACGATATGATGGTAATAAATAGTTATAGGGACAAAACCTTCATGTTTCGCTTACTTTTTTACATTTCGAGTAACTTTGATCTACCTTTGATCAGCTGTATCTCGGGCACTAATGAGTCTAGAAAAACCTTTTAAATACCAAATTTTAGCCAATTTAATGTTCTACAACTTTGTAACCGAATATAGAACACAAAATTGGCTTAAGTAAGGAGATATAAGCGAAAAATTGTAAAAAGTTCGACAATTTTGGTGTTTTTGCTCCTCCCCCTCAAGTTAGCACAGGGTCCTCAAGGTCGAAAACTTATTATAGACATCCTAGAGTACCCTCAAATAGCCTGTAAAAATTTCATTAACTTCGGAGTACTTTCCAGGTAGAAAGTACATGTCTACTGGAGTATGTACATTACGTGCAATAAAGGATTTCAAAACAGGCGCTTCTTTTGTAATGCGTATAATTCAAAAACTACTTGACGGATTGTCAAGCTATTTTTTTTTTTTTTTTTTTGTAGCTAATCTTAACAGGTTTTATTTAAATAAAAAATTATGTGACCATATCAACGGATATTTAGTTGTTATTTTCACTAGAATGAAAAATTTTATGGAAAAATGACATATTTTTTTTAATATTCGGCCGTCATCTTTATTTATTTAAATGGTATGTTTTTCTTTTGATTAGAGATGTCAAGAAGAAACGATTGACACCTCAATCACTTAAATCGGTGCAACCGTTTTGATTATATAAATGTTTTAAATTATACAGACGCCATTTTGGAAAAGGTCCGCCATCTGGAATTCCAATGGATGAAATTTGTGTTTCCTCGGATGAAATCATTCATATTGGTCCCTTGTATCACTGTGTAAAGTGGCTTGCTTTTTTTGCATAAAATGCAGCTTCCGATGAAAATATCACCGTAAGCCCTAAGGCTATAATTGTACACAAAGATACCTCATTCTTATTGGTCCCTAGTATCACTGTGTAAAGTGGCTTGCTTTCTGCATAAAATGCAGCTTCCGACGAAAATATCACCGTAAGCCCTAAGTCTATAATTGTACACAAAGATACCAACATAATGTTTTAAAACGAGATAAAAAAATATTTTATATTTAAAAAAAAAAATTATTTTCATTTTATCACTCTTTTACATGGGACTGAGAAATGTGACATGATTGTAGAGTGCGTACATTGAATCGTACACATAAGCGTCAACTTTTTATAATTAATCTCTTACTGTGAAATAATCTTTGTACCAGTGGTCTTTAACATTTCCAATCTAGTTACTCTTTCTTGAAGGGAATGGGCAAAAATCAAATATCAAGTGTATTGGAAATGAATCAAGGACAGAGGTTGTCATTTGTCGGCTTTACTATTTCTCATATACATTAATGATTTGAACGCTTGGGTGGAAGATATACAGTTTGACAATCATCTCCCTAGCCATTTATAATATACTAGCGACCCGCCCCGGCTTCGCACGGGTGCAATGCAACGTTGAAGGTGCAATGCATAATAGATAGACATATACCATCACGGACTTTTCTGTAGACCTTTTCAATGTGTACAATATACATTATTTTGATAAAACTATTTACCATAGCGGCGCCATCTATTGATTACTTACTCAACCCAGTCGAAAGGTATCGACATCTGTTAGAATCATTTGGAGTTAACAGATAATTGTGACTGTCAAATAATAACAGACAAATAATTAGCAATAAATTAAAATTGCGACTATAATTTGAGATTTAAACTATCCTATCTCTCAAGTTGGATCGAACTGCACATGGTGTGCGAATTTTATTATAATCGGTTAAGTGGTTTAGGAGTCCATTGAGGAAAAACATTGTAACACGAGATTTATATATATTAAGATGAAGTAAGAAGAGTATAATATATAATATGCTTGAATAAAGCATGAAAGCTGTCAATAAACACACCAAACCGACCTGGCTTTGTAATTGCTATTGTAATTGTAACACTTCTGTATTGTTTTCTTTGTTTTATTCATAAGAACGTCTTATTTCATATATTATACTCTTCATTTCAAATACACTTGATACTGATTTTTGCCAATTCCTACGCAACAAGTTGCACTTTTGTATATTGACTGTAAAGCGAGGATCATATCTTTATTTAGTCCTATTTTATATAGTTTCAGCTATAATAAATTCCTATCGACTTTATCAGCCGCTTTTTCAATATCTATGAAGCAAGTTTGTTGACGTTAGAAGTAAGTGTCAATCCGCGATAATTTGTTTGATCTCGAGTATCTCCTTTTCCTTTGTGCAGATTAACTATCAGTCGAGAAATGGAACGTTATTTTAAGATATTGTAGAAATAAATAAATAATTTAGTGGACGTCTATGATTTGACAAAGGACAAACTAACAAAGTTTTGAGGACAAAAAAACCATATGTGAGCTTCTATGTGTATATTCTCTGAGTTATCTTTTTAAATATTGAAGAAGTTTATTGACAGTACCTTTAACTTAAATAAATAACAAAGTCGCTTTATTTTTCTGCTATTTTAAAAATCAATTGAAATAATTTTGGTATTCATAAGGGCTTATTATTAATTTTATACATTTCAATAAGTTTCTACCCACTGGAAAAATGCTATACAATTCTTTGAAAGTTATTTCTTCTTTTTCCGTTTCTTACTTTCATTGTGAAAAATCTTTCTGATGAGTGAGATTACTACAGATTACACCATTTCTATTTATCAACTTTCCACCTGCGTGGTTATACCAAATTTAATTCGATATTCAATGGTAATTATACCACATTCAATTGTATTATTTTAAAATATATTGCTTTTATTTTTTTCAGGATCTTGTATAAGACAAAATAATTTAAAAGAAAGTTTTTAACTTAAGGGGACTGATCACCTTGAGATTTTTTTTTCTTATATAAAACGGTTTTAAACCATTAGTATAATACCCACCCTAAAATTTCAGAAAAATAAATAAATATGTTTTTAAGTTATTCATATAATTTATATTGAATATGTATCGTAAATTATCGGGTTTCATTTTCTTCAAATTTTTGTCAGCTTCACGTTTATAAAAATGTTTACCCTGTTAACTCGATGCCAAGCTTATCGATTCTTTCTCGATTGTCTTTATTTGTTCGTCTTGAGTTTCTTCAAGTATTGACTGGTCAAAATTTTGTTTTTTTTCTGTTGTTGTTAGTTTTTTTCAGCGTTTTGAAGTCAAATTTTGGAAAAAAAAATCGAACAAACAAAATTTTCATTTTTATTATGAATCAAACTTTACATAATTTTTTATTTTTTTATTTCTAGTTTAGTAGACGGTGGACCTTTTGGTGGAAGTTGTCAAATTCATGGACCAGTTGTTGGGGTACCACATTCAGAATCTGAAGATTTAAGTATGTCATGCGGAGGAATTGATGATGAAATCAAAAGTCCAGTTTTAAGAAATCCAGCTTTTTCACATTCAAGATGTCCGCCAGAAATTCATAAATCATGTTTTTGTGTACGTTTTATTGCGGAACATACAAAAATGTTAGAAGATTCAACAAAGGTAAAGCAATAACGTAGAAGATTTTTAATTTTTACCAAAAGTATTTTAATTTTGAACCCGTCGACTCTATTAACTCAGTTTTTTAAAAAGGGCGTAAATTCTTATTTTAACTAACATGAAAAAACTAGCTCTGGAAATCTGATATAGATGAAATATGGCAACCAAAAATATAGGTATGGCCACGAGCTCCCAAAATTAAAATAACTTTTAAAATCGATAATTATTTTAACATTATATCCGGATAGAGTGCCAGTTGTCAGCTTGATACTCGACCAGAAAATGTTTCTTAGGGTACCTTTTAAATATTTCCGAATAAAAAACGTCAATTCTTGATCTTTCTTACAGAACCTACAAATCAGTTCGCAAATCGTCGTCCGTCAGTTATTGTTCTTCCCCGTGCTATCTAGTGATATAATAGGCTTTCCAGAAGGAAATCAAATACTTTTGAAGTTATTTCATCTCAATTAATTATGTTTCAGGTAAAAGAAGATTGGAAGTATGTGGCAATGGTATTGGATAGACTATTTTTATGGATATTCACATTAGCTGTATTTGCTGGAACAGCTGGAATTATTTTACAAGCACCAACATTATACGACGATCGTATACCCATTGATGAGAAATTTTCAAATTTTGGGTGACGGCAAACATCATAAGGTGATCTTCGTTCACGACGAACGAAACCTTGATTTTCTAAATTAAAGGTCACCTTATGATTGATTCCTTAAATAAACAAACAGACTGTATAAAAACAATGATAATATGAAGAAAAAAAAACACGATTCTTATATACAATGCCTTTTTTTAAATAAATCAATTTAAAACATAAAAAAATTGTCACGAATAATAATTTATAAGATCATCATATCATCATCAAAGCGGAAATTTAACAAAATCACATTTACAATATTGTCATCGCAAAACGTATTTTGGAAAAGTGTGTGCAAATTTTTGTGTGAATCTAAGTGTTGATAGATGCATTGTACTTTAGTAGAAAGGACGATTTTTTAAATAACTACCGTAAATATAATTCGTTCAGTCGATAACCATTAGTTGGGTTATAAGAAAAAATGTCGAAATGAAAATAAAAAATTGTATAAATTGTAGATATAATTTCTAATTTTGAAGATAATCTTGAATCAAAAACAGTGGCAGAAGTAAAAGGAAACGTCAAAGCTTTCATCTATTGGATTTAAATGTTATTTCGGAAGCTGTAAGGCTTGTATCAAGTGGACATTTTGTGTGTGATATTCAACTGCATCAGTTACACCTGTATGTAATTTACATCTGCAATTAGATGTCAATTACATACAGTTGTAACCAGCCAAACAAAGCATGCAGTTTGGATTTAAACTGCATATTGTTGACACTCGACTGTAATAAGTAGTAACTACAACGGCTAAGAACCTAATATATAGACTGTATTCATTGATTAGTGCGATTTTGACGCTAACCTCGCTGGCCACAAGTTTCGAGCTGACAAACATATCGATCTTGCTAAGTCTCTCACAGCTTCTTATTGATAATTGTATAGAAGTTTTTCTGCAGCGATTTCGTTGGTGCTAACTTCAACCTAAAATTCACCAATTTTCTGCTCCCAATTTCGCCAGCCAGGCAGCCTCCACATTTATTTTCTCAATAAGGTTGTGAATCTAATGTATTCATCAACATTGCTTCGTCTTGCCACCTGTAACGCTATGCATTTTATTGCACCTTGGGTATCTAATTGATCTATAACGAACCTGGGTGATCTAGTACTTTGATTCAGAGTCAAGTTACCTTTATTATTAATTTGATGTTTACTAACGCAGGTGACTGGGGGTTATTTAATGATATACACAACCAAAGTATTAATTAAAGGAAAATTTTGTTAACACAAATTTTTACCATAATTTCAAACAGTTGTAGCTCGTTTGAAAACTTGTACTTTCTAGCTTTGGTACTATTGTTCGAAATTTTGTATCATCGCTTGCCACTTTTCACAGATGTTTAAAAGAGTGAAAAATGTTAACCATAAATTTGATATGACGTTTAGAAGCGTACCAAAACTTATTTTATGATAAATTCGAAAACTTATTTATGTTTTTGTAGTTTAAAAATTTCCGTACGAGCTTTTTGGACCAAGATATTCGTTTTCCAAGCAAAATTAGCACTGGGTTTAAAATCCTGTTTCTATTAAGCCCTGGCATATTGTTTTGTAAAAGCTTTTATCACTATCCCACTTTTCGATCAATCTTATTGTGCTCATTAGAAAACTGCTATCTTCTAGTTTTTGAATCTATTTCTCTAGCTATTGCGACTGTTGGTAAATGGTAAAATTTTTTGACAACAAAATATTCGTTTAATACTTTGGTTGTGTATAATCTTAAAAGCATACTAACCTACAACCATTAAAATGACAAAAAGGAATGAAATATTTGAATAACTAAAATAAACATAAATATAAGAGCATCCGGTAGTAAACAAATGAATGTTGCCGCATTTTCTGCAAAATAAAGTTATAGTACGAAATAAAGTTATTGAATTGGAAACAATATCATATTGTCCCGCAAAAATAATTGGATCTAAAAAATATAAATATCACCCCATGGGCATAGCTTATAATTTCCAGTTTATTTATCAGATCTCAAATTTTCTTATCATACCTTCCTTCATATTGTATGCGCAGGGCTGAAACGATGAAAAAATTTATTTAATAATTTGAATTTTGAAAGCGTGCACGAGTGTATAAGTATTTCTACAAGAAATTGGAATCAATCAAAAACTTGTTTATTTCTCTATAATATGCCGACAAAGAAAAATAGACTTATAACACTAAACGGTAAACAACTTTCGCAAATAATGACCTTATAGCAATAAACACGGACTCATTTGAAAGCTTAAACCTTTATATTTTTCAAACAACAGCTAAAAAATGCATATCATATCTTACTGCTTTGTGACGAAGGTTCAAATTATGGAAAAATTTTTTTTAATTTTTCATAGACTTTGAACGGGTCTATGAGATCCTAAAAGTTTTTTTTATAAGTAATTAAATAAAATTACTCGAAAGGTTGTTCGTTTTTCTTCAAAACTCGCTACTATTATAGCTCGTTCGAGCTTTCTTGGCTGATCTAAATAATCAATTTATCAACAAAAAAAGCATTTCCAAAAAACCGATGTGAAAGTTTTGTACTAATTATATAAAAATTAAATTCTAGGATTTTTATTATATGCCTAGGGTTTATTCGAATGAAGAAATGCTAATTAGAATAAAATCTTTATTTGCACTTGTAATGCCCGGGGGAAAGGTATATTTATGTATACTTAGACAAAAGACAAAGACTTCATTTATCTCTTGTGGGAGTATAGGTCACCCAGAAGAGCTCTCCACCCGTCTCTATCTCCAGCAATAACCTTCACCTCGCCCGAAGTATTTTTCACTTCCTTCCCTGCCCTGGTTCTCGGGGTTTTCCTTTTCTTCAGGCTTTCTCAAAGTACACCTTAACAACCTGCATTTCTTCTCACGAATCTGCAGTTTAATTTGTCGCTGACTTGTTTCTCTCCACAAATTTTCTTTTGTAATAGTATCTGGCCAGTGAATGTTCATAATACGGCGGGACACCTATTGATAAAAACTTGGAGCTGAGACGTAATGGAATTTGTTCGATTAAGTTACTATTAAAGATGCGGGACTTTGTCTTCTTTGAGATATTGTGACTTCTCCAGATGAGGTAAAACTGTACAAACGCAACATTGGTTTTCTTAATAGGAGCTTACGCATCTTCTTCGGCTCCACCTCTTGTTGATATAATGCTTCCCAAGTATGTGAAAGAATCCACTTCATCTATTTCTTCACCTCCAAAGTTTAAAAGTTGTCTGTTTAATTTATTCTCATTATTTAAGTTGTTAATTTTCAGACCTGCCGCCTGCCATATCTTTTATAAAATTGAATTTAAACTGCATATTTGTTTACCTTTGGGAGAGTGGACGTATGACATCTGCATAGACTAGGTCTTCGAGACGATCATTTATTCCCCACTGACTGAATTCCTCTTTTCCTGCCGCCTATTGTTTTAGGCACTAACAGGAAGAGGGTTGGGGACAAAATACATCCCTGACGAACACCTGACGTACCAGAGATGGTCTGCAACAGTAGCCCTTAATGAGGTACTTGTCATTGACAGCCGTCATCGAGATTTCTCATAATATTGATAAATTTTAACCATAATCCTCAAGAATATTTAACAAGACTCTGTGAATCACTGAGTCAAATGCTTTCCCAACAGCTTGAAATTCCATATTTTGTTCCAAAATTATCCTAGGTGTGTTTATCAGGGTCCTAGATGTGTTTATACACAGCTGTGCTCTAAAACTCAACTGGCAACTTGATCCGGTTCTTTTCTTATACTGGATACAAAAATTTTTAAGCAAAGTTTAATCTATTCGTTTATGAGATGTCATTTAAAACCAAACGAAAATTTAGTCGTATCCCTCTTACTTTCGCCACAATTTTGAGAAGTGTTCATTTTGCTTCACGTTTCAGTAAATCGAGACAAAGTCTTGACGTAATTTGTTTACATTTCGATATTTTTATCTCAATCAACTTTTAGATATTTTTCATCGACTGAACTAAATTATTTGGAAATTTTTTTAATATGCATATTAAATTAAATGTTTTCAAATTAATCATTTAAAAAAATGTTACATATTTTTCGAAAATAATAATATTAATAATTTCTAAGTAATAAAATTTTTGTTCGGTTAAATTTTCATACAGAAATAGGGTACATACAATTTTGAATGGACGATAAAATTTAATTTTTTATTGGGAAGATTTGGGAATAGTTTTAAGATATTAAGTAAATACTTTTATAATATTTACTCTTTCAGACCCAAAATATTAACTTTACTACCAATGTTTTATAGAATTCCGAAAACAGTTTTTGAATTTTTCGTCACAGAATTGTTAGTTTTGTATTAAAGCAGGTATTTGATGCATATAATCCCTATTTCTAGAAACAAAAGCATTATGTTAGTGTTGCCTTTAAACTAGTACAACTTCAGCCCCTAAGAATAAATTATAGTCCTTAGAATGAATATATCTAATAGCAAAATAAAACATTAAAATTTTTTTCTCCCCAAAAATATAAAATACAGATAATATAAGCTGAAGTCCTTATAAGGTAACAGGGTTGTACAAAATTTAATAATTGTATATTGTACAAAGTAAGCCAAATAGTGGAAAATCATAATTTATTAAATTAGTTAATAAGAATTAAATATAAATGACTAATTAATCTAAACTAAAAATCTTGCCATTAGTATTTAGAGAATATCTTATTTTTTTTTAAAACGAACAAAAATTTTATTATTAAATTATCTTATTTTTAATTATTAAAGGGCTTTGATTTTTAAATAATTTATTTATATTGCATGATCAAATTGAGTTTTTTCGAATTATTTTTAGACCAACCCTGATATAAAGGTCTGATTCAATCCAATTTAACCCGATTCAAAATTTTAATCGAAATTAAAATGACATGAATCGGAAATTTTTTCCAATCGAATCCTATTCATTCCTACTCACTAATCAGAAATTTCCAATTGGTTCCAATTCATGAATAGAATCGAATTGAAAATCTCAAATTGGGTTCTATTGGATTGAATCGGAATTCAATCGAAATGAATTGGAAATTTGAATCGGACTATTTTATCAGGGAAGAAAAAACTCGCAATTTATTTCTTAGTTTTTTACGGTTTTAAGGTTTTATTGTTATTATCAAAGCTCTAAAAAGCTCAACAAATAATTAAAACACATATCCCAGTTTGCAATTAAAGATTTTATTTTTTTATATTTGTTGAATTATTTAAGGCTTAAAATTATTTTTCATTTAATAAATTCCTGAAAAAAATATAAAATAAATATTTATTACCAAAAACAATATAATTAAAATAGACTCCAAAAGCCTTACAAGGTAAGAAAAACGAGCGAATAAGAAAAATAAGCAAGAATATATTTTAGGACAAATAAATTTAAAAAGATTATAAAAAGATAATTATTAAAAACATTCAAAATGCACAATTCTATTTAATACTAAATTTATAATAATTACGAATTATATAACCAATTTATATTGAACAAAATGAAAGGAAAACAATTTAAATAATTTAAATAAATAAATTAAATAAAATGGCAAAGCCATGTGTGCACTTTATGAAAGATTTTAATAACTAAACAAAAATAATTGTTTATACAATTTTTTTATATGTTTAAATATAAACAAAAACAATAATGAACAAATAATAATTCATTAATTGTAGGCCAACCAATATTGATGTTGAATTAAATATTACTGAATTATGAAAGAAAATTATCCCGAAATGTCTTACATAAAGTACTTGCATATGTACATGCATCGAATAATAGATGAAGAAACGAAGCACTAAAAATGATCAAAGTTCGAAAAATTTGAGCAGTAAATCGGATTTGAATGCGGTTTTCGGCATTCAATTCGTTAGAGTGACCTAATTTGATTTATAAGAAATTAAAAATATGCTACAAGCATACTTAATATGCATTTTAAATTGACAGAAATATTAAATTCTCAGTCTGTTATTAGTGATGAAAATGATTCCAAACTTGTTTCATGGAGGTTTTTGGGGTCGCTGAACACGAATATCGACAGAATTGGCTTCAAAGTACCTAGTTCCCAGGGACAAAGGTTCCCCGTCGTCTCCTGGGGCTTCAGGAAATTAGTATATAATCGGTCCAAACTCGTTATTTGAGGGTTTTCGGGGTCGCTGAACACGAATATCGCGACAGAATTCAATTTATTCATTCTTTTTTAACAATACAATATTATACAGAACATGTCATTAAAGAGGATAGGGAAAAAAGAAATGAAGGGGAAGGTTTGCAGCTATGGCTGACTTTGTCAGGAATTGGTCTCAGAGGTACCTGGTGCCCAGGGTGAACGATATCTCCGCCGCCTCCTGGAGTTTTCCAGAAGTTCGTCATATAATCAGTTCCAACTCGTTACTCAGGAGTTTTTGGGGTCGCTGAATACAAGTATTGCGACAGACAGCTGTATATTTTGTTATTTTAGTGATTTCTTAGTTCGAATCCAGCAGCAGTCACAAATTTTTTTTAAATTTATTATCATATGTAACTCTATTGGATTTTTTTATTTATCTATTTAATTTTTGTTATCTGGAACGTTTCTTTATATTTTGATAACTTCGTATTGTTTTAATTACGAGTTAGTTGAGTTGATACCGTTCACCATGTGTTCAGCGAAACTAAAAACTCACGAGTAACGAGTCTGAAATCGTTTTCATCGCTATTAACAGAATTGTGAATTTAATATTTACGGTCAAATGCATATTAATTATACTAATTGCATATTTTTAATATAGTGATAATGTTTTGCATCCAAAAATTCGATAATGGTTTTTCATTGAAACATTAAATTTTAAAGTTCTCCAAAAATACCACTTTAAATCTTTTTGGGCTCAGCTGAATTTGTTTCCAGTTAATTTATAACGTCTATTATTTGCGAAGCCGGTAGGAAATGATAAAAAATAATGGTTTTTTTTTCAGTATTTTCATTATTTTCCCTTCTTCAACCGACCCAGTAGTGCGCCAGCTGAAATTAATTTCTAATAAAAGAATTTGTTTTCATACGAAAAGGCCTGGCCTTTGGATAGTAAAATGAAGTTAAATATTCAGCTTAAAATTTCGAATGTTACGTATTCATGGTATATCGTCTTCTCCGATGGAATTAAACTCATATTGGTATAAAGGCCCATAATAGAAAAAGGCACCCATCTAACTTCTCAAAATTATAAAGTGGAAATGATTGAAAAACATGTAAAAAACATTTTACCTGTTTGAAACTTAAATAATAAATTTGTCAGACTTAATTTTGAAGGCGCTGAAAATGAACCTCTGTCATAGTCAAAAACATTTTTTCGCTGAAAGACCAATTTTTATACCATGTATATATGAAATATACATAGTATATTAAGTTTAGTCTCAAGTTTGTAACGCTTAAAAATATTGATCTTACGAACAAAATTTTGGTATAGGTTATAGAAAATCACCTAATTAGTTCATTTTCGGTTGTCTGTTCGTCTGTCCGTCTATCTGTCAACACGATAAATCCAAAACGATAAAGGATATCAAGCTGAAATTTACAAGCTAAAAAAGGTGAGGTCGAGTTCGTAAATGGAAAACATGGATCAATTGAGTATTGGTCCATAGGACCCATCTTGTAAACCGTTAGCGATAGAACAAAAGTAAAAATAAAAAATGTAAAAAATGTTCCTTATAAAAAAATAAACAACTTTTGTTTGAAACATTTTTTTGTAAATATCACTGTTTACCCACGAGGGTGCAAATTAGTATCAAATTTTATAGTATGTATTATATGGGAATATCAGTTATGAATGGGTGGCCATCTAAGAGTGGATATTTTTCTTTACTTACGTGACGTCAAAAAAACAAAAGGATGCGCAATCAACACTATCTATACATGTTATTTCAACAATTAACTCAGTCAATTGTTTGTTTTCACTTGTTATGCATAAAATAGATGTCAAACATTCGTTCAGAAAAAAATGTATGGTGATGTCTTGACATGTGCGTTCTTTGAAAAAAAGAAGCTTTTACAAGCTTCATGTCCAAACACCATCCCTTTTGGGTCATGTTCAAACACCATCATAATTTATTTCTGAACGAAGGTTTGGCATCTATTTTATGCATAAAAACTGGTCTGTCAGCGAAAAAATGTTTTTAACTATGACAGACTTCATCTAGTTCTAACAGATAGAAGGTATCTTAAATTTTTTTTTTTAAATTCAAGGAAATGTTATGAAGTGCATTTATCGTAAAAAAGTATATATTAAAAGGTCCTTATATTATTAAAAGTTAATTAACAAAAATTGTAAACTAGACAAATTTTTTCAAAATTCATTATTTACAACAAATTGTGTAAATTTCATATTTTTAAATTGTTTTAAGTCATTTTCACTTTATAATTTTGAGTTGTTAGATGGGTGCCTTTTTCTGTTATGGGCTCTTATACCATACCTCAAATTAAAAGGGAAAAGTAGAGCTTGTTAAGGAGAATAATGTAAGAGAAGTGACAAACTATTTTTCTTTTTCCAAATTGCCTTGAAAGCCGTTCCGAATATTAACTAGCTTAATAACATCACGATAATTTGTTTTAACAAATTAATGTAAAAGCATTGTAAACTCAAATCAATAATTTTTTTATAAACAATACTTAAATAATTACCAATAAAAATTTATTTCTATTTATCACAAGATAGCTGTGAGCACTATATCGCAGCTATGTGTTTTGTTATTTTAGTGATTACTTAGTTCGAATGCAGCAACATAATTTTTTTTAAATTTATTATCATACTAGCTGTGAACTACCCGCTTTGCTGGGCAACATCCCCACTTGCACCCCTCCCTCCACATTTCCTTGCGTGGGATAAGTTTTGTAATGTACACGTCATGCTCTTTTATTTGATACCCCACTTAGGTATATTTGTAAATATTCGATAATTCCTTCCCACTTTCTCGCTACACCTTTCTACCCTCCGAAGGTTAAAAGTAGATAAAAACAATAGATCTTTGAAGCTGGTTGTATATCGTGTCAATATTAGAGCTTAATCGATGCACAACTTTTTTAGTTTTTGAAGCATATCCCTTTCAACCCCTATTTCAACCCCTTACTCTACTATAATATGGATGTATTATACATAAAAACCTTCCTCTTGAATCACTCTATCTATTAAAAAAAAACCGCATCAAAATCCGTTGCGTAGTTTCAAAGATTTAAGCATACAAACGACATAGGGACATAGGGACAGAGAAAGCTTCTTTGTTTTATACTATGTATTGATGATGATATTGATGTAATTGGATTTTTGAGCTATTTCATTTTTGTTGCCTTGAACATTTATTTTTTTATTTTTCTGTATTGTTGTAGTTACGAGTTTGTGGACTATTGAAGAGTTGATTTGAGTTCTGAAGTTAAAATTTTACATTCATATATTTAACTTGAACTGTAATAGTGTCCCATTTTTTAACGCAAGGGCTTAAAACTTCATAACCCAACCAACTCCTCTATAGTCAACAAACTGAAGATATCAAAATTATAATTACAACAATACAGAGTTAACAAAAAATAAAATAAGAAATGTTCAAAACAACAAAATTGAAATAGCTAAGAAACTTCAATGGTGCTAGATATGATAATAATTTTTTTTTAACTTCCCGCTAAGAAAATAGGGAAGTTATTGTTTTCACCCCGTTTTACCAAAATCGAGTTTTCATCAGATCTCGACGTTTTAAGGTGTCAGGAAGCTTCCCTGACTACTTCCGCGAGGGTGTCTGTATGGCAGTATGTATGTATGAGTGTGTGTGTGTGTGTGTGTGTGTGTGGATGTAGGTAAATCTCTCATAACTCTTGAACGGCTTGTCCGATTTGATCGCGGTTGGTGTCATTCGAAAGGGCTTGATCAAACTTAGATTTGGAGGCCTATTTGGACCGATTCGATAGATTTCGAGAAATCTCAAAAAACCTGCAAAAAAAAATTTTTTTTTAAGTGGTTTTTTTTGAATAACTTTTAAACGGCTGTATCGATCAATTCCAAAAACTAATCAGTTTCAACATCAAAAAACCACGTCGATCACCACCAGTCCGGTCAAAATCGGTTGATTCGTTCGTGAGTTATCGTTGACGAAAGAAAACCCAAAAAAGCGTTTTTTCGGAATAACCTCAAAATTTTTTGTTCTATCAATTGAAACTTAAAGATTCTTCATGAAGCTTCAAAAACTGCGTCGAATGTTACCAACCGCGTGAAAATCGGTTTATTCATTCTAAAGTTATCGCGACTTGAAAATTAAAAAAATATTACGAAGATCACATCTAATTACAATAAAATGCGAGTGGATATAACATCAGAATAGATAAAATTTTTTACACGTTATGAGTCAATACTTAGCGGGAAGTTACAGGGATGACCTGCAGGGTCAACCGTTTTCCAAATTTTTTAATTATGTATCTGTTGCTGAATTCGAAATAAGTAATCACTAAAATAACAAAATACAAAGACACGATTTAGGGCTCACATCTATCTTGTGCTCACAGAAATGATCATAATTTAAGATATAAATACAAATGTCAAATACTGTGTGTGCGATGCACGCGTATATATTCATCAAGTACTCGGGCTAGAAGTAAGTAAGACAATAAAATCTACCTAATTTGACAGCTATGATCACTACTTTAAACCACTGCCTGCACGGGATAAGTTAATTTCATATGTTATAAATTTGGTTCATTGTTAGGCCTAATAATGGTTGCATTTAGCCGAACTGTGCGCTCTCAGTCGATCTGAGCACTCAGTTCTGCAAGTTCACCAATTTTTTCTTTATACAAGACAAGCAATTTGTTTATTAAGTAATTTAATTGATTTTACAATTTTTTTTGAGTGTACTACAACAGACCTAGTGTGTGTGAAAAGTATAACAAAACTATATTATGTTATTGTACACTCATGGTAGTTTTGACGAATATGTTTACAAATTTGATACTATGGTTTGCTTTTAAATAAATTGTAAACTGCAATTGGTCCGCTTAAAATAATGTTTTTGCATGGACTTATTCAAAGGCAAAAAGCAAACTAAAAAAAAAGGTATATTTCGGCATCTAGTTTAAAACCCAACTAGCGCGCCGTCTCAGAATTGCTGGGGTTGCGATAATTAATGCTTCAAATGCGATTTTTGTCCAATATCTCGGAAACCATTAACCTTATGAAAAAATGGTTTAAAACAAAAATTGTCGGAAATGTACTTTCCTAAGAAAAATGTCGAATCAAAAATTGTGATATCTTCAGCAAAAATCGGGAAAAACGGTCAAATATATGTATTTATATGCTTATTAACAATATCTTGAAACTAATTGATTTTATAACAAATTTTTTCAAACTAAAGTTGTCTAAAGTTGGACTGCACCGGCCATCAAAATAGTAACATACATAATAAGAGTAATTACGATAAGCTAATTCATACTGATGATGGCAACTTGGTAGTCGAAATACGTATTTATAAAATACAAAAAACTGATCTAGGAAATTGGGGCAGAAATCGTAATTTATTTCGAAATACCCTAGAGTTTTTATTTATTATCTTCGATAATATCTGTATTTTTGTAGTTATCTAAATCTTGAAAGGTCTTGAATTTGTATATACCTACAGTTTTTGTGTTAAGATTAAAACAAATTTTTTTAATAAATAAACTTGATGATATTTAAAATTATTATCAGAACATATGGGAAATAGTGCTTCACGACATTCGATGATGTAGATAACTAGATGAAGGTGTCTTAATTTTACAAGGGCCAAAGATCGGGTAGTAATCCCTATAGACGACGTCGATACCAGGGCGTACAAACCTGCAAGTGCGCTTTGGTTCTTTTTTATCATCATATTCGCAATCAGCGAGTAACCACAAAAACCCGCGAGTAACAACAACTTTCAGGACTCTTTTCACATAATTCAAGGCTCAAGTTTGGATAATTAACAAAAAATATATATATAATTAATTTTTTTTAAAACGGCTAAAGATATCGAAATTGTTCATTCAACATTTTATAAAAAAAATTTTCAACATCTTTTGTTTAAAATTTTTTTTTTTTTTTTTTTTTTGGTTTTAAGATACTATTAATTGGCATATATATATTTGGCCGTTTCCGATTTTCGGAAAAACGGCTGATGATATTACAATTTTTGATTCTACATTTTCTTAGGAAAAAAAAATTCCTACAACTTTTGGTTGAAACTTTTTTCATAAATTTGGTGGTTTCTGAGATATTTTCCCAAAATCGTTTTATTATGTATATATAGCGTTAATTGTCGCAACCCCAGCACTTCTGGGACTGTGCGTTAGTATGGTCTTATATTAGATGCTGAAACCTTCCTTTTTTTTTAAGTTTGTTTTTTCCTTTTTCCAACTAAAAGAACCCCTTGATAACTGATAATAAAAAATATTTTTCGATATTTTGTCAGTTACGAACTTGAGTTGACTTTTAAATGGAATAAAAACCAAAACTAAATATAATACTAAAACTAAAGCAAACTATAAATTCATATAGGTATTCAAATTCCATTGAATGTTATAATTTTTCAAAATATATTAACATAATTAAACTGCCCTATCGAAATTAAATATAGGATTATTATAAATAAATAAATATTATAAGAAAAAAATAATAATTTTATATGATGTATTTAGTAAATAAGTAATAATAATAATAATAATAAAATCGGTTTTTAGATATCTATAACAAAAAATAACCAACGATTTTTAGGAAAAAAAGCTTTTTGAAAATAAATGTATATAAAGAAATATACAGATTGGTTAAAAAATATTAGGAAGCCATCTATCATATATTTTTTGAACGATACAAAACTTGGAAACGATATTGGATTAGCAGCCCCAATATCAACATCCGTATATTTCATAAAATTGTAATAAAATACCCAATTTTTTTTTTAAAGTCTGCATATAAAAATTTTAAAGCAAGTTTGTAAATACGATTAATTTTTTTTAGTAATTTGTAAAAAAAAAAATTGCAGCTTCAATTTAAAATATTAACGTATAATCAAATTTCACAAAGAAAAACCTTTTTTAAAACGATAAAATTAATATATTTTAACTTGAGGCTGTTCATAATAATTATATTGTCTAAATATTTACAAACGCAGTTAGTACTATTTAAATTTAAAAAAATAAAAATTAAATAAAAAAAAAATTATTAAATGTAACTAATTAGTCAATATTTAAATTATTGGCACTAAAAAAAATTATTAATAAAAAATACTTTTTTATTAAAAATAAAAATTAAAAAAATACTCGCCTAACGGATACTAAATATCTTTCTAACAGATGTACTTTATATTTTTAATACTTTTTTTTAAAGAAATTTATATTATTTATAGATACATGGGATAGTTAGGAAAACTGGATATTCATTTTGGGAAATAGAAGAAAAATATATTTTATTTATCAAGAAAATAAATAGTTATTCCAAGTTGATGCAATAGTGAGCCCCCCAATTAGTGAACAGGTCCAGTTTTACTAATTACAACCCATAATAATATTAAATTTTTAGTTATTAATGCTTTTAACTTTGTTTTTTTTGTTGTATGTAATTACTTCACTGTAAAAGCATTAAAGGCCAAGAGATTAAGAAATTTTTATTCTACAGACATTCTGAATTTTCAACTTTCAACTGAAGATCTTTGAACGATTTTCATTTATACAGTTCATGCCGGAAGAGTGTTATTTCAATATAACCACTGGCAATTTTAAAATTTTTTAAAAATTATAGTCTTATTGGGGTTTATGGACTGCCAAGAATTTAGATACGTCAAAACAGGTCCGTACACAAGCGAGGGGTTTTGAGGGGGTCAACCCCCCACCATTGAGAATCTGTTTACATAAATTTTGAATTAACAATTATGGTCCTGCAAATACATCCATTTATGAGACGCATTTTCAGTGACAAATCAAATATCCACGCATATTCTGAGTTTGGTACATTCTTTGATTTTGTCTTTGAGCCGAGTACTTCAAACAGAAGAGGAAACGCTGGTGAATTGTTCAGTAAAATTTTCAAATTCATGAGATATCTGCGAAGAATACGACATAGAAGTGCGGCAGCGAAGATTCGCGTCATAGCAGACTCAACTTTCTAATACACAGACTGATTCAGTTGAAGATTATAGTTCGATTTTAGAGTCATCGCAGTATTTTATTAAATTTAATCCCTTTCGAAATAAAATGAAAAAGTTTGATGAAAAATCTTGCTCAACTTTTTTAACAAGAATATTCAATTTTACACATAGTTTTCCCGGTCGACAAAGTTCACCTTTGGCAACAACGCATTGCCAGACAGGGTACCAAAAATTCTTTTGAAACACTTGATTGTAATAAAGATAGGTTTTCGAATGTCTACCAAATGCTTCGCGTTCTGGTAGTTTTGCCTTTGACAACAGCGACGGGTGATCGCTTCTGTTTTCAACCCGTGTCGTATCAAAACATACATTAGATCGACAATGTCTAAAGACAGGCTAAATGGTTTATTTTTCGCACAATATTCATCGCGATCGAGTCACACAGGGTTTTGGAAAAGTTTTTTTCCTGTACCTCGCCGAATTATCTTATTGAAAAATAGTGACTGAATATCACATTTTGATCTACTTAAATGTTCTCTTACTCGAACAAAGAATTTCTTTTTTTATTGACTTTTTTGCTAGTTGATTATCCTGTGTACGGGCCTGCCTCAAAAATAGGTCTCTTGTTTGTTAACATGCCCAGTCAAGTAAAATGATTTAACAGTAGGTTGTAACAGCAACATTCACGAAGATGAGACTAAAAAGACTAAAAACACTTACCTGCTTAGTTCCTATTATATTAAGTAAATGCAATAATAAAAAATCTAAACTATTTTCAGTCCATAATCGCCCTAAAGCATTTATCTGGAGCATAAACATTGATCTTTTAAAGGCCTAAAAATTCAAAGTATACATCCAAGTTTTTTCTAGTGGACTTCAAAGTACAAAATTCTGGTGATTTCTTCCTAAATTTCCGATTTCTGCGGGGATTTACGAGATAACTTTTCCTATGCCCGCAAAGAAGTGATATCTCTTACTGCACAGGGTAAAGACGATCATCATCACTGTATGTATAGCTTTTATTCTTTAAGCCAATCAATTGTCAAATGTACTTTTGGTAAATCTATGTCAAACGACTTTTTCCAAGAGTTTCAGATCACCACTTATTAGAGTCAGACCAGGCACCTTGAAATAATGTACTTCCGATTATTCAATATTGAAATCGTTTTTGTTCACTGGTTTTTTTAAACTTTTTGCACACGTATAATTTTTGTTCGATTTTTTATTGGATTAACTTGCCTTATCTAACTAAATAAAAGATTCACGAATATCACCTTAACTGGAAAACACGAAAAGACTCCGTAAATTTGACATTTAGATTTTGCTTTTGGTTAATTTTTATTGATATTCTCAATATTGAACAGTATTGCCTTCCTGATCAAAAGTTCAAAGGGGAACCATATAAAATCATTCGTTGCGGGATTAACAGTCCAGTTCTTAAATCAGGAATAATCAAATTTCGAATTTCTATACGAATTAATCATTTGAATAGATTATTTTACCTATAGGCAAGAAACGCCTCGAACCATTCATTCAATAGTTACCCTTAAAAGATGGAGGATAAGGTTTGCATTAGCTCAATTTTTGTATAAATCTTTATTTTGGTACTGCAAATGCTGTCTCAAAAGTCACATATGGTTACATGTGTGTGTCCTTAGATATTTTTTTTGTACGTTGAACCGTTTTTGAAATAGAGGGCGCAGAAGATAGAGCGCCAGCTTGACGTAATTTAGTACTGGATCATGGTTAATCGTGGATTCCAGTCTATTATGCGTTTAATTATTCTTTAAATACTACTTAAATAATTATTTAAAACCTTTTAATACCTTAAATTTCTGAATATTGACCCTGGAATAAGGTATGTATAGCTGTGCACTCTATATCTCTGTGACCTCTATTTCAAGTTTCAGACAAAATTTATACAGAATTTTATCTTCTACAACTTTTATAAAAAATGTCAATGCCTTTGTATGCAAAGGAAACGAAATATTTTAAAAAAAAAAAAAAACTGATTTAACGACCTTTGACCTCGAATGTCTTTAGAAACGCACACGTGAACATATACGACTTTTAAGACAACATTTGTGTTATCAAAATAAACGTTAGTACAAAAATTGAGCTTATTTCGTTAGATTCCGAGGTTAACCACTTTTTTTGACTAAGATGATCGGGTTAATTGGCTTTTGACAATTAATCATGCAAGAAATAAACTTGGATTGGTATGATTAGCATCAACAAATAGAATTTCTTAATCTCTAACGAGCTTATTCATTGACGCATTAATTTAAAGTAAAATAAAAATCGACATTAATAGTGGTATTTATTTACCAATCGCAATTTAATTCGTACTTTTATTTAAAAAATTAAATTAAAAAAAATAAGTAAATAAGAAAAAAAACTTTAAAAAGTAATTTATTAAAAGAGGACATTTGAACATTATAGTAAAAATACAATTGAAAACTTAAGCCTACTTGTTTGAATCGAAGGATTATTACTTAAACTGTGTGTCAAAAACTGTTATAACCATTACCTTAATAAAATTAAATGTTTTTGCCGAAGTAAATTTTTTTATGAAACTTACGACTTATGGCTCAATTAATTAAGCTCATTAAGTTTGTACGGACCTCATAGTGTAGAAAATTGTATTATATGTTTTTTTAATGAATTTTTCGAACTCCGCCATACCCAGGAGTTGGAGTCGATGAACTAAACTGAAACCTACCAATCAGATTTCTAACAAAAAAATGATTTAATTTAATGATTTTTATTTTTATTACTATTCTTAACAACCGTAAAATATAGTCCAGAAAACAAGGTCCAACATCGGAAAAAAAATGCTACAGAAATTTTATAAAACCTAAAACTGCCATAAACTTAGTACTACGAGATATTTGAAAAAACCTATTTTCGCCAACTTTGTCCTTGAACAATTTTTTTGTTCTTATCATTTTGCAATGAGCTTTTTATTCATTTTCCGAATAAAGATAATACCGATGGAAAAACTTATCTTGCATGTTTTAAGCAGAAAAACCTTTTCCATGTTTTCCAGCATAAACTAACTTGACGACATAAGCTAATGATCCTTCATGATTTAAGACTTATGATCATAAATTACGAATCACAAGCTAGATATATAGGTGTGCCATCATTCTGGTTTCAGAAAAATACTTCTAGGACCACTATCTTTATAGCAAATACAATAACGTTATGTAATCTCTCGTCCTTGGGATATTGTGTGCTAAATTTCAAAATATTCAAATATTTTGGGAATATTAAAAATAAAAATATCCTTTTTTCTAAAATTAGAACACCTCGTATGTAGGAAAGTACGCTTTCTTAACTATAATTACCATTTGATATCTAACATTTGATGTGAAACCCGATGTGACGCAAAGATTTATTTGCGCAATATTAATTTTTCACAAAAATATTTTAATAATGTGTAAATTTATTTATTTTTACAAGATTTATCACAAAAACATTTTAAATGCCCTCTTTTAATATTATGTAAAATTAAAAATATTTAAAAACAAAAAAAAGAAGATAAATTTTGCATATTTAATGTAAATGTGCAGAATAAAACAAATATAATCGTTAATAAGTGGCACCCTCGTATATATTTCACAAAAAAAATAAACAAAGAACAAAAATATTTTATTAATATTAATAAAAATAAATCAAACTATAAATCAAAACAGAGTTATGAGAAAACCTCAATTTGGATACAAACAAAATCCAAAGAAAAAAGGGGTACCTAATACATAACTTAAACATGGGATCATTTATTATTCATCAAATATTACATTCTTCATACAATATATAAAAATAAAAATAAAGAAAATGATATAAAAAAATTTTAATCTAAAAAATGGATATATAATAAAAATTGTAGAGAGAAATTATACTAAAAAAATATGTTTAATTATTGTTAGACGCAAAAAAAAAAAATAATGCGTAGTTAAAAATAAAATGAATAAAATAAAAAAAATCATAATAAAAAAAAAAAATGTTGTTAAAATATTGTTGCTTCATGATTTTATAAATACTCTTCTTGCTTCACGAATTATAAATAAAAAGAAAATCATTTGAATATTATTTATTTACTTCTTTTATTTAACGTCCTGATAAGTACAGAGTGGCGTTGCAGTCGCTTTCAATTTAAAAAAAAAAAATAATAATTAAAAAAATCCGACTGCGTTAAATAAAATCTGAAAAGAAAAAAACAAGTCCAGTAGTTTTCAATAGATACTTTAACAGTAGGACTCGTTTCATTCTTTTCAAATTTTATTTAACGGGCTTTTTTATTTTTTTTATTATTTATTTTATTTTAGACTTTTTAGTGTCCCAGCAGTAAAAAAAATCCTCTTGGGGTTTTTTATTTTGAAGCTTGTGGTGAAGTCCCCAAAATCCTAAGTAATGATACCCTTCCCAATCCAACAATACAACAATTACCAATTTTAATAATTATAAATATTAAAACTCAAAATAACGCAGGGATTTAAATAATTTATTCAGGTAGTTGTTATAACCACTTAACACTTTATTCTTAAAAAAAATAGTACAAAAACGAATTCGAATATTCTTTGTTTCAATATTTTGGAAATGTATGGATATCGACTTCAGATCCACATTCCAAAGTATAATTATCTGGAATAATATCTTTGGCTACTTCAAGGAATCTATTAATTTCACAAAAACTGCCTAAACATCCAGGAATTTTTATAAGTTTGGGATAATCCGATCGTTGATCGTGGTAGTAAATCTGGAAAAAATATTGATAGTTAAACAGGTCGCAAACATCCTTTAGTATAAATCCTGACCGAATGATGCTTGGTAAGTTTATTTAATTGGTGGTAAAACAGTAATTTTGTTTTATCTACACTTGTCAAAAATAGATCTTAATAAATTACAAAAAAAACTTTCTAGCCTCAAAATTGACCGAGATATGCCAATTTTGCGATCGTGCATTTTTGTTGCTCATTCAAGCACGCGCGAAATCCTCTTATTTAAATATCCTGCAGTCAACTTAATATTAAAAATTTACATATAATTTAAGTCACTCATAAAGAACAGGAGTGACGAAATTGGTTACGTCCTAGCCCGGATATCTAGAGGGCCCTGTGTAATTTTTTCGTTAATTTCTATTTTTTCAAATGAAAATACAGTCTAACCTCATATGTTAAGTGGTATAATGTGTTGCGATAGAAAAAGCTATTAAAATTATCATGTACGAGAAACTTTCGACTTATATAAAGTACACAAAAGTTATGTAAAAATTTAGTTTCAAATTAAAAAAAAAAAAAAGTATAATTTAAGAAAAACGTTATAAGATTTAACCAAATCGTTATAAGTAAAAAGATTAGCCCATCTCTTTACTGAAGGAGTTTCACCATTTATAATTAATTATTTTTATTTAGCTCAATTCTTTATTTAAGGTAGTACGAGCACCAATTGCAATTTTAGCACCAAGCAATTTTAGATTTAGGGTGACAATTATTTGTACCTTATTTTCAACTTTGATGATGTATTTTGTTAAATCTTCATGAATGGGGATGAAAACTAGGAATAAAATTTTTCGATATCTGCCTTGGTTTTCGAAATATTGAATGCTAAATAATTAAACAACATTTTCAATTTCCGATATTTGGAAAATTACTCCAGATATCGAAACATTGTATTCTTACTTTTTATCTTATATTGTCAAGTTATAACATAATTCACCATCAAAATTGAATGTATATATTTTTTTAAATTAGTGTTCCCGATACCGTGCTTATAAATCCTTAATTAGTCGGACAAAACGGTTTTTTCGTTTTCAATAATTTATTCAGCTTTAAATTTTAATTTAAATATATATTTTTTTTTAATTTTCACCGACCGTTTTTATAGAAATCTATGAAAACATATCATCTATCTACCGTTTTACCATAAAACCAATGTTAAAAATGCCCGCTTTTGAAGTCATCAGAATGGATTTAGACTTATAGACTTATAGCTGATATAAAATTGCCTTGGTGCTCGTACATCCTTAATATGCACCTAAATTATACAAAACTTACTCTCAAACCATATTCATTGCTTTGAACACGATGAATTAATTCAATAATTGTAGCAGAACTAAATAAAGGCACTTGATTATCCCAAACATCCAATGCTACTAACATGTTAACGGCATTTGTCTCATGTCCAGAATATAAATATATCTTACGACCCTGAGGTTCTAAATTACCATCAATTTTATCTTGAATATCTGTTATTATTTTACGGAGGAAATTACCTGTGAATTATCAATTCATAAATTAGTTTTTTTCTGAGCATAATTTACCTTAATTAATCCTTACCGCCATTTAAACGTTTTAATAGTGGGGTATAGCTTTCAAGTTCAATTTGTTTCGCTGCCAATGTGCTCAATGGCTCTGGATAAATATTTCTTACCCAATTTGGTAATGTAAGATTCATTTGTTCCTAAAAAAATTGAAAAATTTCTTAAATTTCATTATTTTTGTCTGTGAGCAAGCATTGATGAATTGGAATTTTTTAAAAAAACATTGCTTCCTTTTTTTGACAAAAATGGAAAGATCATGATAATTTTAAAGTTACAGGCATAAGTTACATAATGTTAATAAATAATTGTATACAGTGTATACTATTCGGCTAACATTATTACGTCACAACGATGTTTTCCGAACATTTTTTTGTCGGGCGTTTTCGTTTATCTTTTGAAAAGTTCTTTTAAAACTGTCTATAATTTTAAAATTATCATGAAAAAATAAAAACAGTTCTGTTATAAAACTTATAAAGTGTGTCGCATTTAAGATGAAGACACCCTACTACTTTCGTCATTTGTAGGAATATCGATTTGAATATTTGCACAGTCATACAGGGGGATGGGTCACATTTTTTAAGATATTTAACCGAAACCTGAACCTTTAACTTCGTCTAATACAAATTGACAAATAGGACAGATTCTTAAAATTTTGCATAGCGCCAGAGATGGTTAGAGCTATCGAAAAAAATTATTTGAAAAAGTTGCTTAGAATATTTTTTTATGCTCATTTACCGCTTTTCATGACAAAATTCGCATTTATAATTTTTTCATTATTTTGGTCTGCACTCAAAATTATTACAAGCTTATTGAAATATTTGAATACATAACACTACTAAATTATCAATTTATCCAGTTTTTACATACCATAGTCATAAAATTAAAAAACAAACTTGAAATAAATTTGAGTAAAGACTAAAAATACGATTTATTTTATAGCATTTCGGCTAGGATTACTATATAATATAAGCTATCTGAAGTTTTTGCTCTCTAGCAGCAACTTTGGTGAAGGTGAACATATTCTAGATAAAGCAATTTTGTTTGCAATTGGTCAAACTGCATCTTATTGGAAAATCTTAAACTTTCTTTAATTTTTATTGATGATTTATTCAACTTACCTCGACATATTGAGTTTGTTGCATATTAAACAAACTGTGAATGCTAGTTATACGTTTGCCTGAATTTTCATAAATATAATCCATTAAATCTTGATTTTCTGTCAAAATATCCTCACTGATTGCTTGGGAAAATTTTAAATATTCCTCACGGTAAACTGGACAATATGTGATGGGCCGATCAAACCACTAAAAGTTGATTTATGAATTAATTCATTAATTGTTTCAAATCTTAACTTTTAACCCTTCGATTGCCTGTTGGCGTGTGATAGACCTCGGAAGGTCTTCTAATTTTTTAATTTAGTCTCTGGCAATAGTGTGCGCCTGGGCAGCTAAAACTAGAAAGGGTCAGCCAAACCACCCGTATCACCGCTTAAAAAAGTTGAAAATGACTTCATTTGTAATTTGATCTGCTCTATCGATTACATAATAAAATCAGCCCCCTGCTCATAATGGAAGGGATGGTTTCAATCACACTCCCAAACCACTCCCAAAATGTACGTCGGATCATTCTGATCAAAAGCTGTTACGGCCACAAATCTTTTTAACGAGTAGTTTTCGAGTTACGGGCGATCTTTTGATCAGGACGATTCGAAGAACATTTTGGGGGCGGTTTTGAAAAAGTTTCACAAAAAACCGTTTTAATATCTAATCTTGCAGGTTTCTTTTTGCAATTGGGAGAGAGGAAAAGTGTCAAAGTATCAATTTTATTTTGTCTATTCTTCAAAGATTGTGCATTGGTGGATAAGTCCTTATGAAAAGAAGCCCTTATTATGGAAAAGTATACATATGCATTGTATATTTTAAATAGCTATAATAAAATTTCACTACTAATATTTTTTTCTCATTTTTTCACGAGGCAAACGAAGGGTTAAACCAATTAATTTACCGTATCTTCTTTTTCTGTTATATATGCTGTTGGTATTGGTTGCCACAGCAGCCGATGATCCCATTGTTGAGCTTTTACGGGTGGAAATAATCCAGCCAAAACCAATTGTGCACTCATTTTTGTACGATCATAATCAGTTGATATTGTTTGAACAATTTCTGAATTATAAAATTCACCCAAAAAATTGTTATAACGTTTACGCAGCATTTGACCTAAACGATATGCTCGAAGTTTGCCATTCTAAAAATATCGTAAATTGAAATAAATCATATTATTTCTTACTTCTTTCTCTATTTTTACAAATTTTATTAATATTATTATTATTATCTCGTTTAGTGATCAAAAAAGAAATAAAAAATGATGGCTAAAAATGTCGAGCTTACGGCACTATCGTAAAAAAAATAAATAAATAACACGCTTTTGTAACAAGCAGAACTAAAAGGTAGAGAATAATTTCTTTAAATTCAAAAAAATAATTTTATCGTAAAAAAGCGTGGGATGCTAAATTTCAATTATTGTAAATTTTTTATTAATATTGGTAAAAGTAAAGTCTTCATAAAATATTTTAAAAAGCACCCCACTTTTTTTACGAGAAAATAATTTTTTTGAATTTAAAGAATTATTCCCTACCTTTTAACTCAGCTAGTTACAAAAGCCCGTTTTTTAGTTTTTTTAGACTATTATTTATTTATCAAAAATTCATTACAAATATGATTATTCCTGAAAATCCTGCTCAAGATAATCAAATAAATTTACTAAATTATTATATTGTCACCGGTCTTCGTTATCGTTATTCAGTGTGAAATTCGGCATAGCAACACTTTTTCCAGTTATTGCTTAAGGGATTTCCAGCATGGTAATTGCAGTTTCTATGCTAAAACTATGATATAACCCGCTTTTCGACAGAATTTAACGAGAAATTATATTTAAGAACTTAATAGGGCTTACTATTAAATCCCGAAGTTTCAAAAATTTTGACCCTTTAACCAATTTACGTTAAAATTAATGTCTCGAAAACGAAAATTAATATCAAACATTATTTTTATTTATTTTATTTCAAAAACTTTCTTAAACAAATTTCTTATCGTACCTACTTTCTTCAATTCTGTCGAGATAATTTTTTAATATCATAAAAAATAGCTGGGAAGACAGTGAGTTTTACATGCTTTGAATGAGAAAATCGCGAAGATTGTAGCTGATTATCTAGGAATCTAAAGTAACAAAAATTTTGCACCTTCGAGATCTCACAGCTAATATTTTTCTGTGAAAAAAATAGGCAAAATCTCTCGACAAGTGCTCTCATGCTGGAAATACCTTAAGAACACGATATAAAATTAAATTAGCCCATTTATATAAATAATTTGAATTGTTACCATTTCCCAGAATTCAATGATAAATTCCGGCAAAACGGTGATGATAGAATAAGTTAAATATAAAAAGAATTTTCGATATTGAAGCTATTTACATAGTTGAACTGGTCACTTCGACTCGGCTATTAAGTGTATGAAACTAATTGAATTTTTACTTACGTTTGTCAGTTGTCCAAGTGATAATGGATAAAAGTCGATATTTATATTTGGATCATTTGGGTAGGATTCAGTTTCATCAATCATTCGGTCTCCATGTCGAAAAATCTATTACGAAAAAAATATATATAAAAGCTATCTTTGTAAATTATGTTCGATTACAAAATTAGTCAATTGCTAAAACGACAAAATATTTTTACTCGTATTTGAAATTTTATATTCTCTTGTATTATACAGACGCTCGGATATAATTAGGTACTTTACTAATTAATGAATCATCCAATCATCTTAGGGTTTCATCTCGGAATCTAACAAAA
Organism: Chrysoperla carnea; assembly: GCF_905475395.1. Lineage (NCBI taxonomy): Eukaryota > Metazoa > Arthropoda > Insecta > Neuroptera > Chrysopidae > Chrysoperla > Chrysoperla carnea. The sequence goes on from NC_058337.1 coordinate 11,312,017, forward strand.
TAATCTGAATTTTTGAACAAACTTTTACTTTGATAGTACAAATGTTGTCTCAAAAGTCACATATGGTCTTAGATATTCAAGGTCAAAGGTCTCGAAAATCAGTTTTTTTTAATATCTCGTTTCTTTTGCCTTCAATCGCATTAACATTTCTTATAAAAGTTTTAGAAGATGAAATTTTCTACAAATTTTGTCTGAAACATTTATTTGTACGTTGAACCGTTTTATATAAAATAGTGCGCTCAGCTTAACGCACTTCAGTGCTGGGTCAATATTTATAAATATCACTATCACTACATAGTATAAAACAAAGTCGCTTTCTCTGTCCCTATGTCCCTATGTCCCTTTGTATGCTTAAATCTTTGAAACTACACAACGGATTTTGATGCGGTTTTTTTTAATAGATAGAGTGATTCAAGAGGAAGGTTTATATGTATAATAACATCCATTAATGTGATGTGTAAAAATAAAATAAATAGTTAAAAATGTAAAAAGTAAATAAGTAAAAATGTAGTGTATGAATTTAGATATTCCAAAGATAGCAGGAAATCTTCATGGTATAGGGAAAGGGGGATTGTTTTACTCCAAATTTAACGCGTGCGGGCCACGGGCAGTAATGAATAAATCAAAAGTACTGGATCGATTTTAATCACATAGGCTATATATTTCATACCCGTGCGAGGCCAGAGCGGGCCGCTATGTTTTTATATACAACGTTCACAGTTTTTCTGTAGTGTATTTAGTATCAGCATTGGACCGGAGCGAAGCCGGGGCGGGTCGCTAGTAAGGTATAAAGTAATTATTTAAGTAGTATTTAATGAATAATTAAGAAAAAAAACCGCTTATTAGACTGGGATGTACGTTTGACTCTGTTTATTATATGGTTTTTTCACTTAATTTGATTTGGTTTATATTGACACTGCGTTTAGGTGCGCATAGCTGAGCGCTCCAATATCTGTGCCCTCTATTTCAAAAACGGTTCAACGTATAAAAAAAGCCTTCAGACAAACATTATCTCAACGATACGTATTTAAGTGCAGGGTCAATATTTATAAATTAAAGGTATTATTAAATAATTATTTAAATAGAATTTAATCGATAATTAAGTGAAAAAACACAGGACAGGATCTATCGTGAATCCCAGTTTATTATGCGGTATTTTCCTTAAATATTGTTCATTAAATACTACTTAAATAATTATATAATACCTTATATTTGTAAATATTGATCCAGCACTGAAGTGCATTAAACAATGTACACCATCTTCTGCGCCCTCTATTTCAAAATCGGTTCAACATACAAAAAAAAGTTCGAGACGAAATTTGTAGAAAATTTTATCTTGTTAAACTTTTATAATAAATGTTAATGCGATTGAAGGCAAAGGAAACGTGATAATCACAAAAAACTAATTTTCGAGACATTTGACCTTGAATATCTAAAGACGCGCACGTTGACCATATGTGACTTTTGAGACAACATTTGTACTTTCAAAATAAAGGTTTGTACAAAAATTCAGCTTATTCCGTTAGATTCCGAGGTTAATCACTTATTTTGACCAAGATGGTCGGGTAATGATGATTCAATCTAATTATACATAAAAGGGGGTTTCATGCATAATTTGAGGGTTGAAAGGGAACCTTTCTGTTTTTTTATATGTTGTTTGGGTTGTAAAGGCAGATCATGCCGAAAAATGAGGAAAACTTCGAAAATTTTGACTTTATTTCAGTTTTTGCCAATTTTGACCTAGAAAGATTGATTTTTCATCGAACACTGTAGCATTTATTTTCAAGAAGGTTAAATTTGCAACAATTTGAGATCAAATCGGCTTTTATAGAACCAATAGTTTCGGAGGTACAGCTTTTCAAAGTTTGTCTATTTTTTCAAATTTTTCGTATCTTGTAAACCGTGAGAGATAGAACAAAAGTTTAAATATAAAAAAATATAAAAAATTATCCAAATTGCCCTGACGCTCGTTCATTCTTAGCTAATGGAACTAATAATATCTATTGAATAAATTTAAAAAAAAATAGTAGTTAACTACGAACCTTGACCCTTTTACAACCTTAATAAAATTCAAAATATCTTAAAAAACATATTTCTTTTTAAATAATTTAGTTAGTTTTCATTAATTAAAAAAAAAAAAGAAAGTTTTTTATAATAATTAATTTAAGTTTAATTGGAGTCAGACTAATTATATAATTATAAAATTGACATGAGATAAGATATTTTTTATATAAATAATTTTGTTAAAAATTAATTTTTACAAATTTTCCATTCGACAACAAACAAATAATACTTCCGGACAACTAGCAACGGAGATACAGTAATGCACAATAACATTAACAGATAAAAAAAAATTAAACTCTTGTGCTACAAATTCATCACGAAATTTCGGATCTCTTCCATTTTTCGATGCGATGTACTTAGAATTAATAATAGGTTATAGGAATTTATAGGAATTAAATAATAGGTTAGAATTAATTAAAATAGGCAGTAAATCAGAATTATTGTAACTAAAAATTTAAACCTCTCGACTCTGACTGAGACTGATAGGCCAATAACCGGGTATTTTTTTTCTGCAATTTACTGTAGAAATTTTTTTCGTAATGGAATATGTTCAAGGGTATTATCCGAGTGTAAACCTTAATCCAATCTTGGAAAACACATTTTATAAAATATCTCGTAAACCATCTCGGGCATAGTACAACAAAAATATTAGGGATCATTTTCATAGAGAATAACATTTTCTATAACTTTTATTCAATTTTTTTTTTTTTTTTTATATAATGCATAGATTTTTATTTATACAACCCCAAACTTTTCTTAATATGATGATATAAAAAAGAAAAATTATGACAATAAATATAAATAATAAATATTTCAGTTTTTGTCGATTCTGAACTGGAAGGACTGGTTTTTCATCAAAAACTGTAATAGTTAATGGAGGGTTAAATTTGCAATCATTTGAAACCAAGCCGATTTTTATAGGACCGATAGTTTTAGAGATACAGTTTTTCAAAGTTTTTCTATTTTTTCAAGTTACACTATTTTACGCAAAATTTCATCAGAGAGATATTTAAAATAATAACAACGATTCTTAAACTAGAACAAATTTGCAATTTTCTAATATATATAATTCTGTGAGGTTTTCTTTCACTTAGGGCTCGGTTTCAATATATAAACTAATAATGGGCCGGAATAATGATAAAACTGAATACTTACAATCGGGCTAGTTTCGTTGATATTACATAAAACGTATTTTTATGTGCATAACATTAAAATATGAAAACAATGTATTTGTTTATAACAATTTTTTAAACAACAATTGTAAAAAATTTGAAAAAATTATTTTTATGTAGCTTTTAACTATAAAAAATTAAAACAATTAAAAAAATTTTTTTCATGACTTTTTTTCATTTGTTAATTTTCAAATGTTAATAACAAATTGAAAAATCAAAATTTTAAAATTTTAAAAACGGTAGTTTATTTGTAAGCCTAATAAGAATAACTTCACGGAGGGAAAAAAATTCTGGGGTTTTAATTTAATAATTATCGGAGATTTTATGTTATATGTTAACATTCTGTATAGAAAAAATTGTTAGTTAACAATTACATAACTAATGGAAAATTTGGGAAAAAAATTTTTAAACCACGGATTATTGTTTATTCATGTATCTCAAAACTACATTAATTTTTTTATTTTTTAATATTGATATTTTATATGTTTAAATAATTTTTTTTGTTAGTAGGTCTCAGAGACAGAACGCGCGCGAGAGACAGACTGGTCGTATTTTGCGCTATTTTCAAGGCTCTGTAAAAATTATAAATATTAGAGATACAATTTCGTTGTCGGAACTTTATTTTAGGAAATTTCTTCATCTTTTTGGACCTTCTTTCAGACTTTGAAAATTTTCAATATTTTTTGAGTTATTCAAAAAAAACTGAGCCCCCTATTTTATTTTTCACTTAATTGTTTATAACTTTTGCAATTTTTTTCAGCGCCATTTCGGATTTTTCAGTAAACTTTCTACATAAAATTACGAATCGAATGACACCTGTTTCGTAATTTTCGGAGAATATACAAAAAAGTTAGAAAAAATCGTACATGTGAACTGGACTATAGTCGTATCAAGAGGAATAAAAACAGAAATATTTGTTTTTTGATGTAGAATAAAATGGTAAAAATTTTGTTTATTAAAATTTTCAATAGTTTTGGAAATGTGGCCATATAAACAATTAATTTGTTTATAACAAATCCCCCCCCCACTCTGAGGGATGAGCAAGTTGAAAATTCAGATTCAGCGGGTCAAAATACGTCGAAATACACCTTCTTGTTCGGTGGGACCTATAAATGTATTCAAAACCGACTCAGCGCTGAAAATGATCAAAATAATATTTTGATTTTAACCAGCAATTTCTTATTGTTATCATTGTAGAATAAAAATAACTTGAAATTACTGAAATATACAAAAAAGAATTTACCAACCACATGAACTTGAAGCACAGTTTCACTTAAAATATCACTTTCGTCACCATAAATTAATTTGATTGAACAATATAACGTAATACCAAATAAACACAAGAGAAGCATACGTGTTACTGTCATCTTTAACATTTTTTCTTTAAATACTAATAAACAACAACATAAACAAGTTTGTTTTTAATTATCACCTACAAGTCAAATTAAATCGTAAAATCAATCTACAAACAAGAAACTGTAAAGTGTGTGTGTAATACCTTGTACGTTTATAGGCATATTAAATTAGATCATAGACAATATTATCAACTTACAAAGTAATTAATAATATAGTACAATTATTCATTTGTTGCAACAACAAACAATTTAGACCGTGGGACATCACGATTTAAAAAAAATGATGAATACTACTCCAGTAAACGATGCTTACACCTCCAAATTGTTTTCTACAGTTACGATTGACCTGGAAATTTGGAATTAAGCTTTGTTCACCCTCTAGATCAAAAGTTATATGGTGCCTAGTGGTGCTTTTGCCCAGGGGGTGATAACTACCAATTCTAAGGGGGGGGGGTATATATGTTGAAAATGGTAACGGAAATCGATAAAGCGGTGAGATCAAAGCAAAAAATGTCATTAGAATATAATTCGAAAACTCAAAACTTTCTTAATTATGGCGATTGATATTAGTATTGAACGTTAATTAACTGTAAACTTGGACGTTGGACGTTTTTTGAAAATATCATATACTTTTTAAAATACAATAAATTATCTTGAAAAGGAACAAAGTTTCGAATCATTGGCACGAAAATTAACGGAGTTAAAATGAAAAGAAAAGTTTCTCATACCCTTTTTTTAGATTTATTCAGCCAAAACTGATAAATCCTCCTCTGACGAAATATTAGGGATGGTAAATTTCTGGCGAATCTATTCAGGTTTCGAAGGGTCTATTCCGAAAATAGGGTTTCTATCATTTGTCTTCATTCAAAACCAATAATTTCGATTCAAGTATATTATTGATTAGGGACTCCTACGTACTCAACACCGTACTCAAAAAGGCTACGTAAATGAGTTCAGCCGACATAAAGTTTTATTTGAAGCCTAAGCCACTTTTTCGCTTACAGAGTATGTAAAAAGTCCAGGTCACCTTTTCGAATATAGAATTGAATAATCATAAAAGAGGTAACGACTTGAATTTCAAAAGGTTTTCATGCAGCCCTTAATTATAATATTAATTTATCAATATTAAAACATTGTGTTAAAAAGATAGCAATTTGCTAAAAGTTCAAGAACATAGTTATTCTGTAGATAGCATAGATATTCGGTAGAAGACCTTCAAAGGAATCAACAGTCTATTTTTATATGTTAGGAAATGGTGAATAGTATCACCATCTATATTTCAACAAAATACTCTGTCAAAAAGGTTGCAGGTAAGATTTCAAGTATTTTTTTTCCATGGATTGGCTCCTAGACTATTATATTTGATAACATTTAACCGGTATGTTTTTTTTTACAGAATAATAAAAATAAACAAAGGAAAAACAAATAAAAGAGATGATAATGTTGTTTGATTAGAAAATATATAATTAATTGAACTTATTATCTGTTTAAAATTATTGGATAGGTTGTAAAAATTCTGTACTGTGAAAACAACTCGCACTGATAAAACTACTGCTCAGTTAAAAACAATCACTAATATATTATATAATACATTTGTATAAGAATCCAAAATAATCAACTATTTAGTCGCATAAAGGAATACATAAAATAACCATTCTTAGGGAGTCCTTTGTAACAGCTCCGATTTTGCTGATTTTATTTTTCAATATGAGTCTTTTTGTATATATATATTATTGGATATTATTTAAAATCAGAGACATTTCAGAGGGGGGAACTAATCTGGAGGGGGGAAAGGCAATGTCTCGACTAATATATCGACACCCAGCCTAAATCGCTAATGATAGAAGCTTAAAAATTCGTGGGAATATTCATTTTATACTGTAGGTGTCATTTAAGAAAGGATTTTTCGAAATTCATCCCCTAAAGAGGTGAAATAGGGGATGAAAAATGACATGAAAATATTAACCGGTTTTAAAAATTCCTTCACCTATAAAATTCTACATAATCCGAAATGATCCGAAAAGAATTTCATAACATTCGGTCGAGCCGTTTCGAGTCGGTCTAGCTGTTTCCTAAATTTTATACTTATCAAAAACAAAAAACAAAAACAACAAAAAATGATAACAACTTCGTTGAGGTACCGATCGAAGCGTATTAACGGCAATATGATCCGAAAAGAATTTCTTTACATTCGATCATAGTTTTTATTTTTTGAAATTTTATAATCTTATATTATGCTGGGAAATTATTCGTGTTGACATCAAGGGTCGCACCAGACTCTATTCAAGGGTTGTTTTTATTTGAGTCTCAAAAAAAATTCTTAAAAATATAAACACTATATACAGGTGATCCATTTTAACAAGACATTTTTCTTACCTGTTTTAATTTTATCAGCGGTTTCTTGTTTGGAAACAATTTGATTCCTTGGAGTTATTTGTTGTAATTTTTGGGATATACAGGGTGGACCATTATAATCTATAATGGCTAATAGCTCGTTTTGTAGTTAGCCAATGAAAAATAACTTACCCAAAAGTTGCAGAGTTTGATGGGAGACATCATGTTCTGACATCAGATTGGAGATTAAGAGTCAATTTAGTTCCTAAAAGGTAAGAGATATTTTTACACTTTAAATTAGAAAGTTGACCCTCATAAAAAATTATCATTTTTTATTTAAAACATTTTTTCGAAAATCGATAGCTTTCGTAAAAATATGTCATTATTGCATTAAATCGAAAGAAAACTCGCTATCTACCGAAAAATTCTTTTACCAAAAGTTGTCAAGGACAATAGAGTACATTCGCTTGTGTCCATGACTTTGATCTGAAATTCTAGTTTCAAGGTCATTTGGACCTTGATCTACAAATTTACCTGAAGAATTATCTTGAAAATTTACCTGGTCTTAAAAGTTATTAGTACAGACGAATAACCCTTTTTGCTCTTGATAATTTTTGCCCATAAAATTTTTCTAACAGACGCGTATTTTCGATGAAATGCAATAATAATCTATTTTTCCGAAAGCAAACAGCTTTCGAATAAATGTATTAAATAAAAAAAGGCAGTTTTTTATTAGAACCAACTTTCTAATTTAAAGTGTTATTCTATGTCTCGCCTTTTCGGATCTACATTGACTATTATTATTAATCATCTTATATTAAAATGGTCCCAACCTGTATAGGTAAACAAAAGAAACTTATAATTAAGGAAACTTCAAAATAAATAATAAATAATTTATTTATTCCCAAGGGAACGTATGAATGTCTATTTTGGAATTACATTCCAATGTATAATTTTTAGGTACTACATCTTTAGTAACTTCAATAAATTTGTTAATTTCACAAAAACTATCACCACATCCTGGCACTGTTAATAGAATTGGTTCTTCAGCGATTTGATTATAATAAAATACCTAAAAAATTAAAATAAAATTTTAATACATATTTCAATTAAAGAGAATTGAAAAAATATACTTATATCACCAGGAATCGAACCCGAGTCTCTTGTAATCTCAGGGCCGGATTAACAAGTAGGCAGAAAAGGCAGTTGCCTGGGGTCCCCGATTTTAGGGGGCCCCCAAAAAATGAAAAAGACTTCTAAAATTTTCTTACAAACATAAAATTCTAGAGAGTGAAAGGAAATATAATCAGAACTGAAAATAAATTTTACTCAAATAAATAAAACTCAATTGGCCGCATTCAAAAGGCGACGACCGACGAACTAGACAAAGTTCCTAAAGAGGACATTTCCGACTACTTTGACAAAACTTATAGTCATTTGTATAAGATTCTAATGGAAGATCAATTAGCCGATGTATTTCCTAACACAGAAATAGCTCTTCGGATTTTTTTAACATTAATGATCACAAATTGTTCTGCCGAACGATCCTTCTCGCAATTAAAAAAAAATCAAAGCTGCTGAAAGAGCTACAACGCGACAAGAGCGATTCGAGATGTTAGGTATACTTTGCATTGAGTCAGATTAAGTTTGTATTTTTTAATCGAAAAAAGAAGGGAACGGGCGTGAAAAAAGGGCCCCCAAATTGATGATTGCCTAGGGCCCCGTTGAGGATTAATCCGGCCCTGATTCAAACCGTCTGAACTTTATAATATTCTCTCAGCTCTAAGCATAATGTACAATTTTTATACCATGTATATATTAAATATACATAGTATACTAAATTTAGTCCCAAGTTTGTAACGCTTAAAAATAATGACGCTAGGAAAAAAAATTTTGTCATAGGTGTTCATAAAATCACCTAATTAGTCCATTTCCGGTTGTCCGTCCGTCCGTCCGTCTGTGGACACGATAACTCAAAAACGAAAAAAGATATCGAGCTGAAATTTTTTCAGCGTACTCAGGACGTAAAAAGTGAGGTCAAGTTCGTAAATGTTCATCATAGGTCAATTGGGTCTTGGGTCCGTAGGACCCATCTTGTAAACCGTTGGAGATAGAACAAAAGTTTAAATGTAAAGAATGTTCCTTATCAAAAATTAAACAACTTTTGTTTGAAACATTTTTTCGTGAACATCACTGTTTACCCGTGAGGGCGCCAATTAGGCGGAAATTTTATAATATGTACTATACTTGATTATCAGTTATGTATGTGTCACATGTTTGTATGTGTAATGTGATAAAGAAATCAACACTGACTATGCATGGTATTTCAACTATTAACTCAGTCAATTGTTTGTTTTCACTTATTTCAAATCAATTTAACTTATTTATTTATTATTTTTGTTTGTGTACATCAAAGACTTTTTTATTTAAGTTCGTTGTGTTATGATCCAGTTGGTTAGACTCTTAGCATGAATCAAAGAGACTTGGGTTCGATTCCCGATGTATATGTTACATTTTTCAAATATCTTTAAGATTTACTCGAAAAGTTATTCGTTATTATAGTGTACGCTATTGCATCATAAACATTGATAATTAGTTAGAATTTTAGTTTAAATTTCGATGTAGTTGGGGGGTTTTAATCAGTTTTTTACAAATTACAAAAAAACTAGGCGTCAAGTAAAAAAAAGTTTAGTTAAAAGTTCTAGCTGAATTTCTGCACATTTTCGTTTTTTTTCGACTTTCTAGCTTCAAAGTTGACCGAGATATGTCAATTTTAAAATGTAATTTTTTGCTCATTCAATCAAATGAAAAAGTATCCATCATGTAAACCGGTGGAGATAGAATAAAAAGTTAAATGTAGAAGTTATTCCTTATACAAAAATTTACCACTTTTATTTGAATCATTATTTCGTAAACATCACTGTTTACCCGTGAGGGCGTAATTTTAAAAAAAAAAAACTTTGGTGTCCATTTTCTAAAAAACTAAAAAAAAAAAGTGTGTTGAGTTTCCAGAAAATACTTTCAAAAATTTCGAAAATTTCAAGAGGAATAACTTTTTCATTTAAACTTTGGTTCTATCTCTAAAGGTTTACAAGATGGATACTTTTTCAATTTATTGAAGGAGCAAAAAAATTCCATTTTAAAATTGGCATATCTCGGGCAACTTTAAAGCTAGAAAGGCGAAAATAAAATGAAAATGTGCACAAATACTTCAGATAGATTTTTTTTATTTGATACACAATTTTTTTGTAATTTGTAAAAAAACTGACTAAAACATCCAACTACTCCCCAAAAAAGAGGACTAGGTACGCCCCTGAGAGGTCACTTTTCTTACGAAGTATTTACACCCTAATAAAAAAATGTAAAATTTCAAAGATGCATTAATTTTTTCTTTTAGATATTTCTAGATAGTTAGTTTAGATAGTTAGTAAAATAGCCTAAATGGCCGAGCGGTCTAAGGCGCTAGCCTTTGGTCGCCTATTTAGAAGTTGCGGGTTCGAATCCAGGCAGCGTCAGTGTAAACAATTAAAATTAATAAGGGCGGTAAAATTGATCACATTGTCGTCGCTTGGATAAGAACGAAGTAACCGAATCCACCCACATCAAAGTGCAATTATAAATATGTATGTAGTTAAATAAATAAAGATTAACAAATAATGATGTGGGTGGTCTCTGTTATAGGCGTGTATGTCAGAGAAACGGAGGTTAAATCCCAGTATTATTATTTATTACTATAATATGGATTCTTAAAACCATATAAAAAATTTTACTTATGGAATATGAGTATTTTCTAAGAAAAATTTACGTCATTCTGTTATTTATATACTTTGAATATGGATGACTAGTTCGAAGCAAACCAATACCTTTATTCCATTTTCATTTGTTGCATTACGATGAACTAATTCAATAATAACTGCTGAACAAAATAATGGTATTTTTTGATCCCATACATTCAAAACACCTAATACTTTCATGACATTTGTTTCATGCGCCGAATATAAATAAATTTTTCGTCCTTTTGGTTTTAAGGTCCCATCAAGTTTTTCTCCAATATTTTTTAACATCTTTCGTAAACAGTTACCTAAAAGTAATTATGAATATAGTTACCAAGCTCCATTCTCTACCGCGAGCCCATAGCGAAGTGAAATTTTTATGAACATTCAAGATAATGGAATCAAATGCTTATTTTCTTAAATTAAGTATTAAGATCGTTGACTCGAGAAATATTTACTTGTTATAAGAACATCCACAGCTAAATAAACGCATCTACTCCAATCCAATAAGTTTTTTTTTACAATATAATAAAAAAAATTTGGAAAACGGTTGACCCTGCAGGTCATCCCTGTAACTTCCCGCTAAGTATTGACTCATAACAGTTTTTGAAGCTTCATGAAGAATCTTTAAGTTTCAATTGATAGAACAAAAATTTTGAGGTTATTCCGAAAAAACGCTTTTTTGGATTTTCTTTCGTCAACGATAACTCACGAACGAATCAACCGATTTTGACCGGACTGATGGTGATCGACGTGGTTTTTTGATGTTGAGAGCTGATTAGTTTTTGGAATTGATCGATACAGCCGTTTAAAAGTTATTCAAAAAAAACCACTTAAACAAAAACTTTTTTTGCAGTTTTTTTGAGATTTCTCGAAATCTATCGGTTCGAATCGGCCTCAAAATCTAATTTTGGTCAAGCCCTTTCGAATGGCACCAACTGCGATCAAATCGGACAAGCCGTTCAAAAGTTATGAGAGGTTTACACACACACACACTCATACATACATACAGCCATACAGACACCCTCGCGGAAGTAGTCAGGGAAGCTTCCTGACACCTTAAAACGTCGAGATCTGATGAAAACTCGATTTTGGCAAAACGGGGTGAAAACAATAACTTCCCTATTTTCTTAGCGGGAAGTTAAAAAAAGATGATTTCGGACAGACTATAGGAATATAAATAAGTAAATTATACAATACCTCCATTCAACCTTTTCAGAAGTGTAGTGTAACTTTCCATTTCTAATTCTTTGGCAGCCAATGAACTAATTGGTTCTGGGTAAACTCTTTGTACCCACTTTGGCAAAGTTAAATTCAAATGTTCCTAAAAAAATGTTGTTTATTTTTATAAAAATTTAATTACAAGTGCAATATTATAATTACCTCGACAAGAAATGTTTGTCTCAAATCAAATATCTCTCTCAATTTATTTAATTCTTTTCCAGAATTTTCTTCAATATATTTAACTAAATTTTCATTTTCTTTCAAAACTTCCGAATCGATTTCATTAATAAATTTATTACGAATTTCAATATATTTTGGACAATATGAAGTAGGATCTACAAGCCACTGAAAATTATGTAAAAAATTGATATAATTATTATAATCAATAAAACAAAGTCGCTTTCTCTGTCCCTATGTCCCTATGTCCCTTTGTATGCTTATATCTTTGAAACTACGCAACGGATTTTGATGCGATTTTTTAATAGATAGAGTGATTCAAGAGGAAGGTTTTTATGTATAATACATCCATATTATAGTAGAGTAAGGGGTTGAAATAGGGGTTGAAAGGAATATGCTTCAAAAAATAAAAAAGTTGTGCATTGATTAAGCTCAAATATTGACACGATATACAACCAGCTTCAAAGATCTATTGTTTTTATCTACTTTTAACCTTGGGAGGGTAGAAAGGTGTAGCGAGAAAGTGGGAAGGAATTATCGAATATTTACAAATATACCTAAGTGGGGTATCAAATAAAAGAGCATGACATGTACATTACAAAACTGTTATCCCACGCAAAGAAATGTGGAGGGAGGGGACAAGTGGGGATGTTCACAGCTAGTGTTATATTAACCGACAAAAAATAATGAATCAGTGGCTAAGCGGTCTAAGGCGTTAGTCTTTGACAGATTGTCTACTTAGACTTAGGTTGCGGGTTCGAATCCAGGCAGCGGAAATGTCAACGATTATAATTAATGGGGGCGGTAGAACTGATCACATTGTCGTCGCTTGGATAAGAACGAAGTAACCGACTCCACCCACATCAAAGTTGTAATTGTAAATATGGAGTAATAATAAATAGTAGTTGAAACGACATAAATAGTTCTTAAAAAACAATTATTTTTAATATCGTAATATTTTTTCCAATATGTCACTTATTCTACACTAATTATTTTTCGAAAATAAAAATATTTACATAATCTTCATGCAATCGTAAAAAATTGACTGGTATTGGTTGCCATAATAAATCCTCGTCCCATTGTTGAACTGAATTTGGTGGGAATAATCCAGCCAATACTAATTGAGCAGTCATTTTTGTGCGATCAAAATCAGTAGAAACTGTTTGCACTATTTCCGCATCATAAAATTCACCCAAAAAATCATTGTAGCGTTGTCGTAACATTTTACCCAGTTTATAAGCTCGTTGTTTGCCGCGCTGTAAAAAAAATAGAAAAGTTAAATAAAAGTTAATGTTATTTAAGTGAAGTATTTTTACATTTGTCAATTGTCCTTGAGTAACAGGATACAAATCAACGCTACGATGTGGATCATTTGGATATCCTTCTCCGGGATCCTCTATTGTGCGATCACCATGACGAAAAGTCTAAAAAATATATAAAAGATAAGTTAAAGCTTAAAGTTAATTAATGCATGGATTAATAAATAACGGTTTTAAAGACTTGGTTATAAATAAATTACATTGGGTAACGAAATGCAAAAATTGGATAATAATAAAAATTTCATCAGATTAAACTCTCTTGGTTGAGACGTTGGCTTAGTGCCTTTTCTTCTATTAAGCTTACTGAGTTTTGTCATCTTTCTTGCTTAGTAGCATCAGTTAACCGTCCATGGTTGAAAAACTGGCCTCGTGTTAACATAATAAACTAAGAGAAAATTTAAATTTTTTTATTGTTAGTATTCGCAGTTACTTTACTTGGAAAGATCGTTAAGATTGATCATATTTTTGGTGTTTATCTACAGCCTTGCAGCTTTCGTTTAAGAAGAAAACTGGATATTCCCAGTATATTGTTTCAAGTTGTATAGATGTGAGAAGTAAACAATAGCAAACAAGTGCAAATAAACAATTAACTTGAGTTAATTGTTGAAATACCATGAATAGACAGTGTTGAATCGCAATCGTTTGTTTTTTTACGTCATGTAAGTAAAAGAATATAGTCACTCTTAAATAGCCACATATACATACATGTCACACACACATAACTAATATTTCCACGTAACACATACAATATAATTTGCACTTATTTCGAGTCAACAGTGATGTTTACGAAAAAATGTTTCAAACAAAAGTTGTTTAATTTTTGATAAGGAACATTTTTTACATTTAAACTTTTGTTCTATCTCTAACGGTTTACAAGATGGGTCCTACGGACCTAAGACCCAATTGACCTATGATGCTCAATTACGAACTTGACCTCACTTTTTACGTCATTAGTGCGCTGTAAAAATTTCAGCTCGATATCTTTTTTCGTTTTTGAGTTATCGTGTCCACAGACGGACGGACGGACAACCGGAAATGGACTAATAAGGTGATTTTATGAACACCTATGACAAAATTTTTTTCCTAGCATCATTATTTTTAAGCGTTACAAACTTGGGACTAAACTTAATATACTATGTATATTTCATATATACATGGTATAAAAAATTTAATAATACTTTAATTTACGAATAATAACATTTCTGATGTGACATATAATAGTTCGTTTGGTAGTTAATCAATGAAAATATAACTTAAACAAAAGTTGCTGAGTTTGATGGGGGACATATACTGACATCCGATTAAGCATGTTTATTTGAAAATCGATGGCTTGGGGAGGAAATGCGACTTACGCCATTATTGCATTAAATCGAAAGAAAACACAATGGCTACAGAAAAATGCTTATGCCAATAGTTGTCACGGGCAATATTAACAAATTATTAACACAGGCAAATGACCTTTTTTGTCGTTAATAATTTTTGTGTAAAAATTTTCTTTCGATTCAATGCAATAATGACATATTTTTAAGTCACATTTCCTCCGTAAGTTAACAGTTTTCGAAGAAATGTTTTGAATAAAAAATATTAGTTTTTTTATGAGAATCAACTTTCTAATATAAAGTTTTATTCTTTAATGGGTTACAATTGTCGAGTAAATACATACTGTTAATATTAGTAATAAATTGTTTATAATAAATTATCGATAAATAAAATTCAAATGGAAGTTGGAATTTTTACAGAACGTGTTAAAACAAAAAATAGAGTAACTTGTGCAGTTAGAATAAGGCAAATAAAAATTTAAACGTAGTTTTCCATAAATTTCCATAAGCAAGCGATCGTACAGTGTTATTAGAAAATTTTTTTAATAACAATTTTTTGTTACTACAAATATTATAATAATTATTTCGAAGTTAAATTTGTATAATAATAATAATAATAAATTAATTAAATATTTTATCGACAGTGTAATACTTTGGGCATTAGTAAGATCTATAAAAAATCTTTGTTTTTCCAGTTTCCAGACTGCAAACACTTTAGTTTATATTTTATTTCGCAACTAATTCTGTCTGCCGCTTACATAACATTCAATGTGACTGCCAGGTATTATCTGGTTATTATAATTATTCTGAAGTTGATGGATTTTTGTTTTTGAGTAAACACGCCTCATGTAAAAATCGTTCAAAAAACGCCAACTTTAAAGCTTTGAGCATAATTTTTTCGTAATTTTCATTATAATCTATATTAATTATAAATAAATTTTCATCAACAAACGACGAATAGAAAACGAAAAAGGTTTTTTTAACGTTTTTTTGACTATCACATGGGTTAAACATTTAAAAGTGTAAGTTACTTTCCGACATGTTTTTTAAGCCACGCCTTCATGTCAGTTCCCAATAAGTCATAATAAATTAAAATGATCCACCCTGTATTAGCATATTTTTATGTAGTTGACTATAACGGACATTCTATCTCACAATGTACAAAAGTAAATTAAATTTTGAAAATAATTTGTCTTTGTATTTTATTTCTAAGGTCAATGGTTATCGAGATATGCAGGAGGTAATTTTTTAATAAAATTAATGACTATTATTAATTGACTTCATAAAATTGAAGTCAATTTTTAAAAGAAATTTTGGTCTGTGTCAATAGCGACGCGAGATAACATTTTTGATTAAATAGCACAACAAAATTAAATAAAAAATATTGGAAATAAAGAAAAATCTCATGCATCGTTGAAATTTTCCACAGTTTATTAAATTGTAAAAACTTCGTAACAAAAAATCGACCACTGAGTGATGTGCTTATAACCTCCTTTTGTAAGGGGAGTTGGGGATTTTAATCAGTTTTTTAACATATTACAAAAAAAACCATGCATCAAATAAATAAAAGTACTAACTGATCTAATTGTAGACATTTTTTTTCGATTTTCTAGCTTCGAAATTGACCGCGATATACACAATTTTCAATTTGAATTTTTTCACTCATTCAATCAAATGGAAAATGATTCATCTTATAAGCCGTTAGAGACAGAACAAAAGTTTAAATGTAAAAGTTATTCCTTATAAAAAAATTAACAACTTTTTTTTTAAATATTTTTTCGTAATCACCATTGTTTACCCGTTAGGTCGTCTCAAAAATATTTATTAGACTTTCGAAAATTTTGAAATTTTCGTCAGTATTTTGTAGATTTTTTTTCGTTTTTCGAGAATGTTTCTCAAAACCTCTAGTTGAGTTATTTAAAAAAAATTTCAACTGTCTATCTTTTATAGCTTTGGAGAAAATGAACACCAAAGTTTTTTCCTAAGTTGCGCCCTCACGGATAAACAGTGATGTTTACGAAAGAATGATTCAAACAAAAGTTGTTCATTTTTTTTATAAGGAATTACTATTATATATAAACTTTTGTTCTATCTCTAACGGTTTACAAGATGGATTATTTTTCATTTGCTTGAATGAGCAAAAAAATTCTATTTTACAATTACCATATCTCGGTCAATTTTGAATTTTGAATGTGCACAAATAAATCATCTAGAAATTTTATTTAAACTTTTTTTTTTTTTTTGATGCATGGTTTTTTGTAATTTGTAAAAAACTGATTAAAGCCCCCAACTACCCCAAAAAAAAGGAAGTGAACCTAATCCTGAGTGGCCGATTTTTTGGTACGAAGTTCCTACAACCTAATAAACAATTGTGAAAAATTTCAAAATGCAACATTTTTTTCCTTTTAAATATTTAGTTTCATTGTACTTAAATATTAGTTACGAATTAAAAATGCACCAATATTAAAAATTAACTAAATATCACACATCCCCCAGTATGACTGTACAAATTTTCAAGTCGCTATTCCTATAAATGATAAAAGTGTGCGGGTGTCTTCCTCTTAAATGCGACACACTGTATATAATTGTTAAAGAAAAGGCTAATTTTATTATCTTAAGAGGTGATTTAAAATGTAATAATTAATAATTTGTTTTTTTTTTAAGACGTTTTCCCACGTTCCCCTTACTAATGTGCTAACATTAAAAAATAAGAAATTTGCTGTTATTTACTTTTACAGGCTTACCAAATTTTACGGTCAAATTTTTGACTTTAAGTGTTGAAAAAATTAAATTTTTGTTTTACTTACGACATGAACTTGGAGTATTGTATCAGCATTGTTATCGGCAGATTGACAAATTTTAATACTGATTGTTGAAATTAAAACTATAAATATACATTTAACAGCAAACATTTTTTAAATAATTTTTAAAATATAATTAAATGATATTTAATGATAATTATTGTATTTTAATATTAACTTGTTGATAATAATATGTTTTTGGTAGCACTGTATCTTTAGTGTCCATTTAAGTTTTAAAATATAATCACAATTTAATTATGCTTTTATATTTGATTTACTAATGAATTATTTTCATTTAAAAATTAACATATTTGTACCAAAAACAAGTTAACAATTCTTAAAAGCATAAAACACATCAAATAACTTCCATTACATGTTTTACTTTTCCATGTTTTCTTCTAAAAAGATTTACTTTAAAAATTTTCTAATAAATTTAGTAAAAAACAGTCGGTAACCATAAGTGTCAAACGAGAAGATATTTTGAGCAACATAGGTCAATTGGGTCTTGGGTCCGTAGGACCCATCTTGTAAACCGTAAGAGATGGAACAAAAGTTTAAATGTAAAAAATCTTCCTTATCAAAAAATAAACAAATTTTTTTTGAAACATTTTTTCGTAAACATCACTGTTTACCCGAGAAAGCGCAAATTATGCGCAAATTGTATAGTATGTATGTTATGGATATATCAGTTATATATGTGTGACCTGTATGTATGTGTAATGTGACAGAGTAATCAACACAGTCTATACATGGTATTTAAACAATTAACTCAGTCAATTATTTGTTTTCACTTGTTTTAACTAAGTTTTATAGAAATTGCAAAGCGGACAAGTTTTTACTCTTGCTGATTATTAACCCGTCAGCACCCCCGTCAACCGTCTATTAATCTTTAGTCCCATGATGAGAGATTTGCTCATGCGTCACCTATTTCGCGCGTTAAAATATTCTTTTTAACGAGTACGAATTTGAATAAGTGATAATTCATACTGTAAATATTTAGTGAATTAAGTCTTTGTGCGTATGAAAAATGACGATTTTATGTAGAAAATAAATATACTTATAGGTTATATCATGAAGGTTATAAAGAAGGAGAACGATCGCTACGTGTTAAAGCGTAAGCGCGTCTGTCCCTGAAAATTTGTAGAATTTATAGTTCATTTTTCAGCCACCAGCCGCGCTGTCATCATTAAGTAGTATCTGCGAAGTTAGCTGTTTATGAGTACAAGTAGATGAAGTTAGTTGCATAATGTACAAATTGATATATCATTTCAAATTAGCGCACAGCAGCCCGCTTTTATTGATACAACTTAACGATCGCAGCGCCTCACTTATTTTATCCATATTTCGGGGACAATATTTTCTATAGCGATCGTTCTCCTTCTTTATAACCTTCATGCGTTATATATAAGTAAGAATGCTTTCAATCAAAATTATAATATAAGTAAATCATAAAAACAACTACTTACAACAACGTCATTGTTACAATTATTACTTATTGTCACTCAAATTATTACACAATTAAATATTATGATGACATTGTAATAATTTTGACAATCATAACGATTTTTACCGTACAGAGCCGAATATCCGTAAACTAAAGAAAGTAGTTGCTTACATCTTTAGTCTCGTGATAAAAAAGTTCTCAAAATTTCTGAATGAAAAAAAAAAAAAAAAAAAAAAAAAAGTTATTTATGTTGAAAACGTGTAAAATTATATATAAATGTAGGTATATTATTCTGAAAATACGAAATACAGAAAAAATCATAGAACGCAAATCGATAAGAAACTGCATGCTAGATAACTTTGGACTGACCCAATTCAAAAATGTATAATTTTTGACTAAATTAAAAAAAACTGCAGCAAAATGTAGATTTTTTCGAATTAACCTTTTTTATTCTTCACACATGCAAATTTTAGCTTTACAAGTCATATTTTCATTTATTAAAATTATTTGTTTCCGATACAATGTATCACCACTTGGAAGTATCAAAGTAGAAAAAAAAAGTTGACTTAATTTCGATCGGATTGAAAAAGTAGGAATATTACTGGAAGGCTATTTTGGATTATAAATGTGATTTTTTAAATTTTAACCGACTTCCAAAATGGAAGTGCTCCGCTCTCTTAATACGTTGCTCTTCTAATACGCACATGCTAATACCCAAAAACCGCTTATTAATGTGGTTCTCGTCAACAGATTGAACTACTTAGCAGGAAATTTTCATTGTAAAAGTAAAATATATACATACCAAGTATCGAATTTTCAACAAACCGGTAAAATTTCCAAATTTTGCAGATTTCCAGCATAATTTTCAAATCAAAATTTCATCATGGAAGGGCTTTTGAAACCTGGGTCCGCTAGATAATGAAAATACATAATATACATTAATCCATTTAAATGTACAGTCTCACTCTCGTATGTTAAGTGATATAATGCGTTGAGATAGCAAAAGCTATTAAAAATATCATGTATGAGGGACTTTGACTTATATAAAGTATACAAAAACTTTAATCAAATGTAAAACTTTGGTTTCTGAATAGAAATATGTAACGCCTTAACTTTTTCCAATAAAAGTTGTTATTTTATAAATAAGTACATTACTTGAATTTTCAAAGATTCTGAAAGTCAGGGTCCAATTTAGGCCACTGTGAGATGGCCGCCTAAAAGTAGGATAAATCAGGAGCGAATCCAACAATAGGCATGTCCATCAGCTAAATAAATTAATGATTTAATAAATTTTAATAAAATTTTTTTTTAATGAATTACTTCAAATAGTTAGTGTATTGTTCCTAAATTTATATTAAGCCCCCATCTGCTAATTTTTGAGAGAATATTTATATTGTTTAAATCATGTAGAATTAAAAAATCGAAAAACATCATAACGAAATCGGTAGAAGACTGCTTTTGGAAATCAATTTTCATACCCCTATTAGATTCTGTTATCATGATTTGGGGCAAAGATTGTCTCCGGAGGTACTCGACCAGTTTCAGTTGGGAGTTTTACTCGAACCAAATGTCGGTGTCAAGGGCTTGAATATCGATATCCAGGTAGTGAAAAAAAGTGATTCAGATGAACCGACGATTCATTTATGATAGTGAATCTGTATGGCCAAATGGAAAATTAAATGTGAAAAAAATTCCGCCATACTAGAGTCGATAGCTCATGTCATTGAAGCATGCGATCAAGATTTGAACCCTAATATAAAAATGTTCTTACAAATACTGACAACTTTTCCGGCGAGTGTGGCTACCAGATCGTTTTCTATACTCCACTTCTAAACATCAGGATATCGATGGCATTATCACGAAAAATAAACGAAAGCTTGAATTTGTCAATTAATTGAGTACCTAAATAAAATTTTTTAATGTAAAATGTATATCTACTGGCTTTTAATTCAATTTGAAGTTGTAAAAATTGCATCAAAATTTGTTGGTCAATAGCTTAGAGTCTAAATGTGACGACACTGTGATGTGCAAACATGCACACATTTACCTACTTTTGTAATTTTTGTGAGCGAACAAACTAACATCTTACAGATTTATTAAAATCTCCACCTGCGCAAATACTCTACATACACTCTACAAAATTTTGTTCAGGGCGTCATATCTTTGAGTCATGCGTGAGTTCATACTCCAGTTCGCATTCGGCCGATTTTCGGGTGGCTGTGCCGTGCTCATCACTGGATTGTTTAAAATGAGACATCTGATACTTCGCTTAGCTATAAATAAGAGATTATATATTTCAAGTGTTAGTAGAGAGAAAAAGGCAATAAATGTATTATTAAAAAAAATCTAATATTATATAATAATTTTTTTATTTTTAGTTATTTAATTTTTTAAGTTGATTATTTTTGTTTTTAAAACTTTTAAAAATTATTTTTTATATGTCGATATAATTTTTAATTATGTAGATTATGATTAACTTAATTATGAAGACCGGTTTTTTGGCATTACCAATAGTTCAATTTTTTTTAGACATTATGGATAACTCTTTTAAAACAAGTTTAGTAACAAAAACAATGAATTTTATTTTATTCAAATCAAAAAATGTTAAGTTGTCAAAAGAAACAAATCAATATTATTTTAAGAATTATTAAAATTGAAAGAAAATTTTTCTCACGTCCTTTTAACTATTAAATTTTGATATCTATTGTAAAGAAAATAACTTATTTCCTGTATGTTAATGTAAATACAATTATATGAGTATTTTAAAAAATTTGAAATTATTACTTCCTATTTTAAGCTTATTATCTCTAAAAGAACAACTGAAAACAAACAATTGACTGAGTTAATTGTTGAAATACCATGCATAAATAGTGTTGATTACTATATCACATTGCACATACATATAAAATTTATATAATACATACTATACAATTTACGCCTAATTTGCGCCCTCACGGGTAAACAGTGATTTTTCCAAAAAAATGTTTGAAACAAAAGTTGTTTATTTTTTGATAAGGAACATTTTTAACGCTAAAACCTTTGTTCTATCTCTAACGATTTACAAGATAGGTCCTACGGAACCAAGACCCAATTGACCTATATTGTTCATATACGAGCTCGACCACAGTTTTTACGTCCTGAGTGCGTTGTAAAAATCAGCTTGATATCTTTTTTCATTTTTGAGCTATCAGGTTGACAGACGGACGGACGGACATCCGAAAATGAACTAATTAGGTGATTTTATGAACACCTATACCAAAATTTTGTTCGTAGTATCAATATTTTTAAGGATTACAACTTGGAACTAAACTTAGTATACCTTGCATATTACATATATGCATGGTATAAAAATGAGTTACTGTTTTTGTATCGATCGAGATGCCGAAATTTCAAATATAAATATTTTTTTAGTAAGGGAGAACTGGGTAAGCGAGAAAATTCTAGTGAGACAGATCTCTCCTGTACCTCTAAGAGCTAGAAACCTCTATAAGCGAAAAAAAAAATCACGGTCCCTTCAACTCGCTCTTAACCAGGTTTGACTACTGCACATTATTTAAAGATGATCCTAAGAAATAGTAATTTTTGGAAACGTCCATAAGCTGTTTTTGTTATTGGTTATATAGCTCGCTAATATCTCGTTTTGTATCTAACCAATCAAAAAATAACTTAAACAAAAGTTGCTGAGTTTGGTTGTGGACATCATGTTCTGACATCAGATTTGACCCAGTTCTGCGGGTTTCTTTAACAGCACACTTACGCCCTAAACGGTAAGAAATGAAATTACACTTTAAATTATGAATGTTTATTCTAAAAATAAAGATAAACAAGTGAAAACAAACAATTGACTGAGTTAATTGTTGAAATACCATGCATAGTCAGTGTTGATTTCTTTATCACATTACACATACAAACATGTGACACATACATAACTGATAATAATCAAGTATAGTACATATTATAAATTTTCCGCCTAATTGGCGCCCCCACGGGTAAACAGTGAAGTTTACGAAAAAATGTTTCAAACAAAAGTTGTTTAATTTTTGATAAGAAACATTTTTTACATTTAAATTTTTGTTCTATCTCTAACGGTTTACAAGATGGGTTCTACGGACCCAAGACCCAATTGACCTATGATGCTCATTTACGAACTTGACCTCACTTTTTACGTCCTGAGTACGCTGTAAAAATTTCAGCTCGTTTTTGAGTTATCGTGTCCACAGACAGACGGACGGACGGACGGACGGACGGGCAACCGGAAATGGACTAATTAGGTGTTTTAGTGAACACCTATGACAAAATTTTTTCCTAGCATCATTATTTTTAAGCGTTACAAACTTGGGACTAAACTTAATATACTATGTATATTTCATATATACATGGTATAAAAACTAACAATTTTTGTTTTAAACATTTTTTCGAAAAACGTTAGCTTTCGGAAGAAAGGCGACTTAAGAATACGTTACTATTGCATTTAATCGAACAAAAATACTCTTAAATTAAATTAAGTGGAAAAGGGAAAAATTATTTATAAAAATTTGTATTTTCTATAACTTTTACGTTTAATTTTTTTCGATAGAATGCACAGATTAACCAGAATTCGCGGAAAACTGTTTTCAACCTCTAAAATCAATCCCATTTCATCCTGCATAGCAGCAGTCGGTTAGATTTATTTTTTCCTGTTTTACAATAACTTTTTCGTCAATATTTCGCTGACAGATTGTTGTAACGACTTTTTTGTTGCTCAAACCTTATTTCCACTGATCTACAACAGGATAATAACGGAAGGTCCAAAACATTTACACATGAATGCTAATTTGGCCTCATTAGAAGCATGGTCAACAATATTTTTAATATGATAATTAAGCGCTGTAGTTAGATATTTATTGCTTAAATTAATAAAATCAATAAATCTTTAATTAGTGTAGCCCATTTGTTCTTTTTTATTTGATACATTTTTTCGTAAACATCATTGTTTACCAGTCAGAGCGCAAATTAAAATTAATTTGCTAAATTTTCGAAAACCAAAGGGCGCAGAATTGCCATAATTGTGTTGGCTTATTAAACTTGTCTCTTTTCTAATGTATTAAAATTAATGCAAGCACTGACTTTCAACACTTTCTTTACAGGGTGTTTTAACAATTGACTCAGTCAATTGTCTTTTCTAAAACAAATATATATCCCTTGCAAAATTCGATTGATTTACCTTTTGTGAATCGAAAAGTCAGTCAGCATCTCACTGATAGACACACGAATAAAATTCTAGGGTACTTTTAGACGTGCTAGAAATCTTGCCTTCGACGTAGAATTGCATGAAACCTACGAGAGACATTTATAGGAAAACTTCAACTTTTTTCATTGCAACCCCCTGGAAAATCGGAATAACACGCCTAAAAATTACGTTTTTCTGTTCCATATAAGCCAGAAAAATGTTATTTTCACCATCAGACCCAAAATAATGTCAAATTAACGGAATGCTTGGAAAAATTTCATTACCCCCATGTCAACCTCCCGGAAATTCGGAAAAAGTATCACTTTTCTTTTATACCTGCTAGAGGGATACGGTTTTTTTGCATTCATGAGATCAAAGGGTCACGGTAGAACCTACTTGGGAACAACGCGAATACTAAACAATCATGAATTCGAAATTTATAATTCCTTAACACGTTAAATTAAGGAATTCTAAAGAATCAGGCAACTAGTGTTGAATAATAAATCCATTTCACGAGGTAATGAAGGAAGGAAGTGCAAGTAGAAATTTATTTCAGAAACTGACGCAAAAAGCTAAATTTATTCTTACAGCACAATTTGGGGGATTATAATTGACACAATCTTTTATGATTCCTTAAAACATTTTTCCCGCTTTAAGTATTTTTGTAAATGTACACATAAATTCAATTTTTTACTTTAAGCTTGATGTTTTTGAAAACTTGTATAGCTTAATAAATTAATAAATGTAACTGAATTAATTTTCAAAAACTTGTTTAAATCAACTAAGTGATTGATTTATGATGTTTATGATTTCATGGTCAACAAAAATATAGGATTTCATGGTCAGATGAAAAATCTGTTGATATCTTTAAATCATGTTTGATAAATGGTTTATTTTAGGGCAGCGTCATTAAGCATTTTTCATCCTTCCTCTTCATTCTCTCGAATAATATGATATAAAACTATGTACAAAACTTTTTACTAGAAAAAATAATAACAAAATCTTTAAAATTCCCTTTAAAATATTGAAACAAATCTAATATTAAAAAATATTAACCCGTCAGCATTTGCGTTAATTGTTCAGTAATCTTTAGTCGCGAGATGTAAGATTTGCTCACGCGTTCTGCACATGCATCAAATATTGCGCGTGTAAAAATATTCTAAAACTTTGTAAATCATAACCTCTACATAATTTTATATAAAATTATTTTTTAACGCACTAACTAATTTAAAAAAAGTTTGATTACGGGACTATTTAATTATTTGAAAGTGAATAAATTGTCAGTAAATAGTCGGTGTGGTACTGAAGTCGTGTGAGTGCAACCCCTGTAGTCCACACGGCTAACTTCCCAGAGGGGGAAAACATTAAAATAAAAGGTCTTGTTAGCCTTCATAGATTATTCTTCGAACATGTACTGCAGATTATGCTGGAACGATCATTATCTACATAGATAAATGATGTGTTTTATCCTCTTTCAGATTATTCATTTTTTTTTAACCATTAAAAAATGGCTCAACTAGTTCTTCTGAAAACTCTTCCAGTTCTTAAATACGCGATTACGCGTCGAATAAGCCCAGTCACGTGTTAATCTCATTACTGGTTCGCGAAATAATCGAGGCAAGAGAATTCGAACGAACACACGCACATACGTACACACACACACAAACAGACATCACGTTGAAAAACTGGAGGTTATCAAAATCGGCCCCATTACACTAACTTCCTCTGGAGAATTTAAAAATATTTGAGCGGAAAAATAGTCTAAATAATTCATTTTAACTAACTTCACCATATTTCTATCACAAGTTTTTTTAATTTACTGAGTACTACTTATATTAAAATAACGGAAGTACACGAACCGGCCCGAAAATTTGCCAAGTTATTATGTTTTGCTTACTCCTTCACTCTCTTGATGAGAGAAATTCTTACAATTCTGAACGACTTGAAAAAAAAAAATTTTAAAGGTTGAAAAAATATGACAAAATAATAGTTCGAAAAAGATAGTGTTATATGAAGATAAGAAGGTTTCACATATCGATCAGATAAAATTAAAAATTTTATCCCGTATACCCATATTCAAGCATTGGAGCAAAACGGAGAAAGGGTCGCACTAGGCCCGCCCAACCGCTTGTATATTTCTCTGAATCACGAAATTTTATTAAAAAGTAATTTGATTCGACGCCGGTAATGTTTATACATTTTTGGAAAGAAGGCCAATAAGTTCAAGAAGTTTGTTCTGGATTAGGCACGTCAAAAGTATGTCTATCTTGTATGTATTATACTAAATAATATTCTTCGAAAAAGCATCATACAGAAAAATTGGTGCATCTCGTTTGATATAATATCATACACATTGGTCAAATATACTGCAAATAAGCTTCCGAATATCTTCTAGAATATTTATATCGGGCTAACAAACAGCTTTTACTTTGTGGTATTTGGGCATAATAAAAAAAAACTTTTAACAAAAAGAAAACCGACTTCAAAAGAAAAAATTTTCCCAAACAAATAAAAGTTTTTTTTTATTTTGTGATTTTTAGTGAATCTAATTTGCCACTAAAAAAAGAATCATCAAAATCGGTTGTCGTGATATTGAGTTATTCGTCCTCTTGTCGTGCATAATGAATACAAATTTAAGACTTTTATGGTTTTCTCATGGATGCCGTTGTCAGAACTGGACCAAAATGAAAACTGAAATGGGACCACACAGAAAATACCAGCTTTCAAATAGATAAAGAATTATCAAAATCGGTTCACCCAGTTTATTTTTAAAAAAAAGACAGTGGAATTGATAACCTCCTCATTTTTTGTTTGAAGTCGGTTAAAAAGCAATATGATTACAAATTAAAAACAATTTATTAATTTTAAATATATACTTTTTCTTATGAATATAAAAATTCAAATACAATTTTTAAATAGATTAAATAATTAAATAAATTCTAAACAATTTAAAAAAAAAAAGATAATTATACCTTTAAGTATAATAATTAAATCATCACATTACAATAATTAGAAGCATTCTTATAAATACTTGCATTCTGTACAGTTTTTTATTTGATATATTCTAAAAAAAAAAAACCACTAAAATTGAAAATCAGAGCTTATTACTCTCTTTGAAAGTATTTTTATGCGACAATTTCGCAATAGCGTTTTTCGTTTTTAAAAATGATGTCTATAAGATATGTCGAACGGTTTTGCTAGTAGCAAGCTTTTTTTTCTGTAATCGTTAAAACTTGAGGTGAATACAAAATTTCCACTTAAAAAATTTACTTCATTCGATCTGAAATTTCACATATCGGTGTATCGAAAAGTAATATTAAACCGGTATATCACATTTTGATCAACGATTAGGCTGGTATATTAATTTCATTTCAAGTATTACTATAGACGTAGACGAACAGAAATCTCAACTATAGCTTAAGCCAATGGCTCATGAATAAGAATTGAATCTTGTATCGAATTCCTAAGGAAATTTTATTATTGCAACAATACTGAAAAGTTTCTTTAAATGAGATTTATTTATCATGAAAAATCTGCTTCAACTGCCCATCCCTGCTCTTTTTCGAACCTCTACATTATGTGGCGAGACCGTTTTTTCGAAGGTATTTTCTATCATTAAAGCTACCTGGAAATTATCAACTCCTTATCTTTTATATGTCCAACTTTGGTGTCCATTTTGTTCAAATAAAAAAAAGTTTTGTCCTAATTTTGGCCCTCACGTGTAAACAATGATGTTTACGAAAAAATGTTTCAAACATGATGATTTAAGTTCTACGGACCCAAATTTTACATCCTGAGCAAGCTATAAAAAATTCAGCTTGATATATCTTTTCGTTTATGAATTATCGTTGTGCCAATAAACAACCAGAAATGGACTACTTAAGTGATTTTATGAACATCTATTTCGAAATTTTGTTTATCAAAATGATCATCAATATTTCTAAGCGTTACAAACTTGGTACTAAAATTAATATATCTTAATACAGTGCAACCTTAATATAACGAACCTCAATATAACGAATTCCTCGATTTAACAAATTTTTCGCAATCCCCTTGAATTGTACATAAGAGTCAATATAAAATATACCTCTACATTACGAATATTTTTTGCGAACAGCCTCTTTATAACGAATTTTCAACTACATAAAAAATTTAAATACCTCTAAATAACGAAATTCGTCAATTCAAAACCTTTATATAACGTATAAAGTCCCACCAATATATGACAGTTAGTATACTTCATAGTATGTAATTCATGTCGCGAGAGGTTCCGACACTTTTTTCCTCTTTATAACGAATTTTAGACCAACTTAACCTCAATATAACAAACCTCAGTTTAACGAATTACTTGATATAACGAATAATTACTGGTTCCCTTCAGATTCGTTATATCGAGGTTGCACTGTATATATTTCATGTACATATACAGGGTATAAAAAAGGTCTAAGCGTTATTCACCATTTGGATTCAGAGTTTCAGCTTATTTGTACTTTTAAAACTCGATATTTCCGTTTATTTTGTCACCATAATCGAAGAACCAGGTAATTTCCTAAACTTTTCCTATGTTGTGACAACAACAGCTCATATATGAATTGCTCTTATATTGCCACCGAACTATTTTCCTCTATGAGAGATATCGAGAAAAACAAACGAGACAGAGCAAAAGTACTTTGTACTTTGTATTTTTAAATTATTAATTAATCAGAATTTGTTATTTACATACGGAAGTCATTAATTTGGTATATTAGTTTTCTTATGGCAACAATGAGTATAAATAAAAACTTTCAAATAGTAATTCAATAATTGGAACCAGGAGATTTATTCCCAAGGCAATGTATCAATATCAACTAATGAATTACATTCAGCAGTGTAGTTCTTTGGGACAACATCATCGGTCACCTCTATGAATTTTTTTATTTCACAAAATGAATCACCGCATCCAGGCACTGTTAGAAGTATTGGTTCCTCAGCAATTTGATTATGATAGTATACCTGAAACAAAATTTCATATAGTCAATGCATAGTATAAAATAAAGTCGCTTCGATCCGTCTGTCCGCAACGGATTTTGATGCGATTTTTTGTAATAGATAGAGTGATTCAAGAGGAAGGTTTTTATGTATAAAGTTAATAAAGAAAGCGCGCGAAAAACCACCCAAAAATGATAATTTTTGGTCCTATACATACTAGAAAGATGGAATTTTCACCAATCGACTAGAAATAAAGTTAAATTAACAGAAAAGTTCGAAAAATTTCATTTTTCACAACGCAACCACTCGGAAAATCAGAAAATCCGTTTTTCCTATTTCCGAGAGATTTTGTTGTGTAAAATGAAATTTTTCGAACTTTTCTGTTAATTTAACTTTATTTCTACTCGATTGGTGAAAACCCCATCTTTCTAGCATGTATAGGACCAAAAATTATCATTTTTTGGTGGTTTTTCGCGCGTTCTCTTAACACGTAGCAATCAACCACATAAAATGCAATTTCTACCAAATATTTTGCGGAATTAATAAATAAACAACATATTATTAATTAAATGAAACCGGCAATGCAAAACTTGACTTAAAAACTAATAAATAGGCAACTTGTAATACGTATAAGTTATACATGTATGATAGTTTTTAGATTATTTGACAAACACTTAACATATATGTAACACAAGTTGCCTATTTATTAATTTTTAAGCCAACTTTCGCATTGACCGTTTCATTTAATTAACAATTTATTGCACTCCTTGTTCGGTGGGGCCAGTAAATGCACATGAAACCCAC
The DNA here is from genome assembly GCF_905475395.1 of Chrysoperla carnea. Lineage (NCBI taxonomy): Eukaryota > Metazoa > Arthropoda > Insecta > Neuroptera > Chrysopidae > Chrysoperla > Chrysoperla carnea. The sequence continues at coordinate 11,341,980 of NC_058337.1, forward strand.
TCAGCGCCTATACTAAGCGGTTTATTTCATTTTTCTCAATTTGTAACATCTTTTACTGTACTATTGATAAATTATTTTAACGTCATTTGTTGCCTATTATAACTTACCTTTAATCCATATTCATTAGTTGAATTTCGATGTACTAATTCTATGATTGTAGCTGAACTAAATAATGGAATTGTTTTATCCCAAATATCCAATGCAATTAAAATATTTGCTGCATTTGTTTCATGTCCAGAATATAAATAAATTTTGCGTCCTTTTGGCTCCAATGTACCCGCAATTTTATCGTGAGCATTCTTCAATATTTTTCGTAAAATATTACCTCCATTCAATCGTTTCAATAGAGTATTATGATTTTCTAATTCCATTTGTTTTGCACCTAAACTGCCTAATGGTTCTGGATATACTTTTTTAACCCATTCTGGTAACGTAAAATTTAATTGTTCCTAAAAATAATTAAGAATTCATTTCGAGTCTAAATCCTTAACAACATTGCACAGAAAACCAAAATATTTGAATCAAGAAAATTATTTTTAGTTAAATATAATTTTTGTTTTAAGATTTTTGTTTTCTTACTCTTAGAAAATTATTTTCTTCATTTAAATAAATAAATGCTCTTCAAAATCTAACGAATATTCAGTGAGGAATTTGTTCTCGGGATTCATAGTATGACAAGTTTTGAAAAAGTCAAACATTAATAACTTTTCTAAAAGTATTTTTTCTTCAAAAAAATCAAACAAAAATAACTTTTGGACCATTTTAATCTATTATAGTTAATAGCTTTTGTAGTTAGCCAATCAAAAAATAACTGAAAAAAAAGTTGAAGAGTCTGTTGTGGGACATCATTTTTTGACATCAGATACGACCGAGTTCGGGACTGCTTTAATAGTCAATTTAGAATAACAACTTAAATTAGAAAACCGATTCTTACTTATGTAAAACATTCTTCAAAAATCGGTAGCTTTCGGAGAAAATGCGTTAGCCAAAAGTTGTCAAGGTTAAAGAACATTGGCCTGTATGCATGACTTTGACCTGAAATTATTTTCTTTCGATTAAATGTAATAATAACTTTTTAAATTGCATTTCCTGCGAAAGTTAAAGATTTTCGAAAAAATGTTAGTTTTCTTATGAAGATGAACTTTCTAATTAAAAGTGTTATTTCTATTTCTTACCTTTTAGGATCTAAATTGACTATTAAAGCAGCCAGTAGCCATAATTGATTGAAACGGTCCAACCTGTATACTCTCCTTAGACTTAAGAAAATAAAATACTTTAAAACAAAGTAATTCATGTTTAGCCAAGAATCAAATAGAATTATAAATGTTTGATTCAAAAGTGTTCATTATCTTGAACGAAAATTCGAATTCCCCCATATTTTTAATTTAATTAAAATAATTGTTATTATTATTAAAATTTTTTTTAATTATAGACATTAGCTTTATCTATTCACTAGGTTAGGTTAGGTTAGGTTAGAGTGGCTGTCCTGGGGTGGGACACACTTAGACCATAGGGTCCGTTGTGATACCGAAAAAGGATCTATTCACTAGCTATATTGAACTAGCTATAATTACACAGAGAATTGCGTAATTATAGCTAGTTCGTTGATTTTTCTTAAACCAAGAAAATTAAAAGTTCTTGGAATTTTTTCACTCCTTTTTAATACTTTTGTTTCGAGTAAATATTTCTTGATTAAAGTAGTTTTTTTTCTATGTGAACAAAAAATGCAACGTACCTCTGAGTATTGCGTTTGTTGCATTCGGAATACATCTAACAATGAATTCATTTTTTTGCCTGCGTGTTGAGAAATATACTGAAGTGTTTCATTATTTTCTTGCAAGATTTCGGGTTCGACATCATGGTATACTCTCATTAATTCATCATAATATGCTTTGCAATAATCATTTGGCCGTTTTAACCACTAAAAATATACAAAAGTTAATTATTAATTTAATAATGTAAATTTTTTGTCAAGTCCTTCAGAAATTGTGAGAATTTCTCTCATCACGAGAGTAAAAGTATAAGCAACAAAATATTAACTTCGGAAATTTTCGGGTCTCTTCGTGTACTTTCGTTAGTTTAATATAAGTCTTACCCAGTAAATTTAAGAGACTTGTAATAGAAATATGGTGAAATTAGTTAAAATGAATTTAATTCTTTAGATTATTTTTCTGCTTTAATATTTTTATTCTCGAATATCAATTACGTCATCAAACTATTTTTAATTAACTACTTCATTAAAAATTAAATTTATATAAAATTACGTAGAGGTTAGGATTTACAAAGTTAAAGAATATTAAAGCGCGAAATATTTGACACATGTGCAAAACGCGGGAGCAAATCTCTACTCACGCGACTAAAGATTGACGAGAGTGCTGACGGGTTAAATATTTTCAAATTTTTCGGTTTTTATATAATATAGGTACTTCTTCATGAATAAGCTTCAAAATAAATTAATTTAGTTTAATTAACAGAGATAAATTATAGTCTGGAATAGCACATAGGCCAATTTGTGGGATAGATTTGTTTTAATTATTCTTGTTTTTTTCTTTTTAGTTTAAATTTAACGCAGTCGGGTTTTTTGGTTTTTTTAAATGATTTTTTAATTTATATCAACCTTACAAAACATAATTAAGTAAGCATATTTTGCAAGAGTTGAAAAGTCTTCTTAAAAACGTATTTTTGTTAGCCTCAATTTTGGTTAAAGACTTATTTTTTACTTCCAAAGCCTGGAAGCCACGTCTTCATTCAACTTTTGGGTCTGATGATCATGGATCATCAGTCAAGAAACGAAAAGGCACGTAAATATATCGTTGAAATGGGGAATCTGCTAATAAGTTACATAATACTCGACATTTTCCGGTTTTTATTTAATCAAATATGCTTGAAGGCATTCTGTATAATACCTACCGTATCCTTTTCATGTCTTATATAATTAACTGGTATTGGTAGCCATAATAATTCCTCATCCCATTGCTGAGCTTTGTTTGGTGGAAATAATCCAGCCAAAACTAATTGTGCACTCATTTTCGTACGATCAAAATCCGTTGATATTGTTTGAACAATTTCAGCATCATAAATATCACCCAAAAAATCATTATACAGTGTTCGTAACATTTTCCCTAATTTATACGCTCTCTGTTTTCCATTCTGTAAAGATTCAGTAAAATTTTTAATCATTATTTTAAATAAGATACGCAGCAATTGGATTATGAAAAGATAATAATAAGTTTTCACTGTGTCCTAGAATACAAATAAATACGGATAAAATGAAAGCTTATTGGAAGAGCATAAGGCCATACTAAAAAAAATAAGAAAGTCAGCTTCTGCAAATATACAATTGGCTCCACAAATCAACAACTGATCAGAATAAGTTGGTACAGTAGCCATAAAAATAAAAAAATTGTCGTGAGGACTGCCGACTGAAGTGAAAAATTAAAACTTTATTTTGAATTTTCAAACTGATTGTAATATTAAAAATTAAAATTTCATAATTTTCGAATTAAAGTTATTAACATTAATCTGATTAAAATTATTAACATTAATTTAATATTATATGACATGTGAGACCAATTTAATGTTTTTGTTTGTTTCGTACCAAGGTTAATGTAAATATGTGACAAATTAAATATCTAAATGACAGTTTAAGCATATAAAGAAAAGCAAAAAAAAATTTTAAGATTATTGAGCCGGGATCGACCACTCGTCCTTTCATGTCGGAGTTCCCTGCTCTGCCACTAGGCCATTGTACCTCAATTGATTTTATAAGTATAGCATTGATATACGTAGCAAAAATATGTTCATGACGATGACGTTGATGACGCGAATTCATCAAATTTTGCCCTACCAAATAATATTTAAGTGGCCGAACTGAATAGAATGTAGCATCTAATACTGCAGCGAAAGTAATACAGTATTTAAAGAACAAGCCGCGGTATAAGTTGATGTTAGTCGATAAGATTGTCGAATGGCTCCATTTTGGGATATTGGCTTGGTTATGTTAGGGTTTCTAGAAGCACTGAAATATCAAATTCTGCAAAAAGAGGATTGGCACGCCATACTCGATATAGGGTCCGATATAGTGTAGTAAGGCAATTTCCTTTTGAACTTTTTAAATACATCTCTGATGGTACGTACTCCTATTGTAATAATAGAACATATCTAAGATAATAGCTAGGGACATGTTATAATAAAACTGGAATATGTAATGTTTTCGCCTATCAGATGTTGAACTTATTGCTAAAAGACATTCTAAACAGTCGAGCATTCGAAAAATAAAAAGTATGTAAATCTATAAGTGGTCTACTTTTCAAATTATGGATAAAAAAACAAAATAAAAAGTTTAAAAAAAGTGCTTGCTGGGTACCATCCAGCTATAATTAATCCTTATATTCAGTCAAGTGTCAACTTTCAGCCTGCTGCACTAAACGAAGTTGCCACTTTCCACCCCGGACGAGCAGAAAAATACTCTTTGGGCGACAATGAACATGAAATCTGAGACATTCTATACTTTTGTTTCCTAGGTGTATAATAAACTATTTATGTGGCTGTAGTTTGAAAAATTGACGACTTAGGATTGAATTTCAAATACATGACTACGCAGGACCTAACATGTCTTCAGCGACCAAGCAATCAAGCGATCGTATATCTTTAACAATAGACTACTAAGGGATAAATTATAGGTATCAGGCTGTTCAGAGGATCGTTGCCATTTGCATTATAACATCTCCCTAGGTATAAACAGAATATATGCACTTACATTTGTTAAATGACCCCTGGATAAGGGATATAAATCAAGATCTTTGTATGGATCATTTGGATAAGATTCGGGAATATCCAATACTCGATCACCATGTCGAAAACTCTGTAAAAAAAATTTTCAGAAATATATTAAACAAAAAGTCTATAGTCAAAAAATTCTAATTGGTGAAATATAGAGATAATTGGGTCGTAAAAATGTGGTAGGTCGTTGGATTCGAAATAACGTCTAGAAAAACAGTTAAAGATGTAAAAAAAGATATTTTGTTTTTCGACAATTATTTATTTTTTATTTCCCCCTCTTCCGGAAATCTTCTTCTCTTAGTTATAATTTTAATTTAACGTCGAAAAGTCTTCCTGCGTCATTTTAAGATTGTTGTAGTAGCGACAAAAATGAGTAAGTCACACTAAATAATTTTTTTAAGGTATTAAATATTAATTTAAAATTTGAAAAAATTGTGGAGTATTAAGAAAACTTAAGAATTTATTACCGTTGGAAATTTATCTTACAGTTGATTTTTGTTTATTAGCAAAATTTTCTCGAATTTTTGTTTTCATTGTAAAATAAATCAAAAAATAATTGAAATATACACGTAATATATTTTTAATTTTTTTATTTTACTTTGCAGTAGCCCACTATTATAAGAGTTTTTAATAAAAATCTGTTGTTACATACAGTGTGCCGCATTTAAGATGAAGACACCCTCATATTTTCGTCATTTATAGGAATATCGATTTGAAAATTTGCACAGTCATACAGAAGGGTGAGTCACATTTTTTAAGATATGTAAACAAAACTTGAACTTTAAACTCAGCCTACTACAAATTGACAAATAGAGAATATGATTAGATACATCGAAAAAAAATTATAAGAAAAATTGCTTAGAATATTTTTTTATGTCCCTATACCGATTTTCATGACAAAATTAGCATTTATAATTTTTTTCATTATTTTGGTCTGCACTCAAAATTATTACAAGTTTATTGAAATATTTGAATACATAACACTACTAAATTATCAATTTGTCCAGTTTTTACATTCCATAGTTATAAAATTAAAAAATTAACTTGTAATAATTTTGAGTAAAGACCAATACGGTAATATTAAATGCGACACACTTTATGTTTCACCTTAATTTAAGACATTTTCAAACAATAAAAATTACTTTTTGAGAATTGCTTCTATTTACTTGTACTAAATATTATGTCATAAAACAAATTAAGACTAGACAAAAAAATTTAAAAACAATTGGTTAAAAATACAATACATCATAGACAAAATAATTAGGGATAAAATCATATACCAACAATGTAAAATGGCATAAAATAATTATAGGTAACAACAATATTTACATAAATCATATGATTTTAGTAAACATATCAAATTAATCTTCTTTTAATAACATTATTTTGGCCGTCGTTATTACTTTTGAGACCATCCCATAATTCACTCTATAACTCTTGATGCTTTTAAATTTAGGAAAAACATTTTCCTTTAAACACTGTTTAATGCATCAAATATTCTGTGAGAATCGTTTTGTCATGGTCCGTAACTTCAAATAAAACTTTATTTGCTCATGTAAGCTTGCATGCTTCACCTGGAATTGCATTTTAATAAGTTATTATAGGCAGTACAAAGTAAAATTAAAAAATTAAAAAATAGATAACGTGTATATTTCAATTATTAAAATGCAATTTCACAAAGTAAAGCTCGACACAATCGAAAAAAAAAATGTTTAAATAATTGGCGTAAAAATTTTGGCTTCGTGGAGCCTTTCTTAAATTATATACTTAACAAGATCACGTCAAAAGAGTTAAAAAAATTATGACAAACAAAGTACTAAAATTTTTTTAACTCTTTCGAATCCACGAAGCCAAAAAATTGAAAAGTTTTGTTAATTAACATTTGCCTAACTTGTTAAAAAATTAAATTAAATAAAAATTTCCAATTAATACAAATTTTTTATTTTTTTTTTTATAAATACTGTTTATGGAATATTGGCGAAAAACGAAATACCTTATTTTTTTCATCTTTAATTGTTTATAACTTTTGCAAATTTGTATGTGTTTCTAGACATAATTCCGAATCACACCTACCTACAGTCTAAGCAACAAGTTCAAATTGGGTAAATATTGAAATACTGGTCATAAAATACATGTGATACCTTGTTGGATTCGGAATGATGTCTAGAAAAATGTGCCAGAAGCATTTTTCAGCACATTAAAAATTGCAAAAATTATAAACAATTAAAGACGAAAAAAATTTGTTTCATTTTGCGCTAAAAATTTCGTTTTTTGCCAGAATATTTAAGAAATTTTAAAAAAGGATTTTCAAAAAGGAGGTAATTTTCAATAAAAAAATGCACTTATTTGAAATTTTGGCCGAACTATTTGTGCGGATTTTGCTAAAATTTTAACTGAAAGTATTAAAACCTACTTTTGGTATTAGTTTCATTAAAATCAGTCAAATATTTTTCAAGTTACAGTCAAATGAACTATTTTAAATTTGGATATGCACCGACTTAAAATCAGGTCACTTTGGGATTATTTTTATATTATTGTAATATTATGAAAAACGAGTATCTCACACTAAATAATTTTTTTGAGGTATATTAAATATTAATTTAAAAATATGAAAAAAATTATGGCGTATTTTGAACATTTTAAAGAATTTTTTATCGTTTGAAATTAATCATAAAGTTTATTTTTCGACAATATATATAATTGTTTATTAACAAATTTTTTTCGAATTTTCATCTTCAGTGTAAACTTAAAAAAATGTTTAAATAATTGGTGTAAAATTTCTTCGTTTCGCGGAGCCCTTCCTATACATATATATGCTTAACAAGATCACGTCAAAACAGTTAAAATAAATTTAATATTTTGTTTATAAGAATTTTTTTAAATGCATTATTTTTCAGTTGTTTGACCATATTTGTTCGAAGCCAAAAAATTTTACGCCAATTATTTATACATTCGTTTTTAGTTTACAATGAAGGCGAAAATTCGAAAAAGTTTTGTTAATAAACAATTATCTAACTTGTTGAAAAATAAACTTTACGATAAATTTCCAACGACTATAAATTCTTTAAAGTGTTCAGAATACACCATAATTTTTTAAAATTTTCTAGCAAGTGAAATTTACAAAATTTAAAAAACCCCCGACATATTTTTCGGGTACGGAACCCTAAATTCGCACTTGAAACATAGCTTAAAACACTCTTCATTAAATTACTTTTCAAACGAAACCAAAACAATAAAAATCGGTTCATCCGTTTAGGAGCTACGATGCCACAAACAGGCAGACAGACAGACAGACACGCAAGCAGACACACACACATAACGGTCAAACTTATAACACCTTCTTTTGTATTTAATACGTCAAGAAAATTGTTTAGTGAAAATATAAAAATGACATAAAAAGACCTATTTTCTGGTTTTTTATTGAAGAATCTTTTTAAAGTTTCTTAAATATTAATATTTTATGAAATATTGGTGAAAAAACAAATATATTTTTTTTCTTTATCTTTAATTGTTTATAACTTTTGCAATTTTTTATGTGCTGAAAAATGCTTCTGGCACATTTTTCTAGACATCATTCCGTATTCAACGAGTTATCATACGTATTTTACGACCACTATTTCTATATTTCACCCATTCCGAACTTGTTGACTCGACTAATATTTTTAATCTCTATATTTCACTATAATTTGAACATGTATGTTGACTAGACTAAAGACTAAAGTAATAAATTGTAAAAAATCATCTTACCACGTGAACTTGTACAACAGTGTCAGATGGATCTAAATGCGTACCCAATGTTGATCTGATATCATCAGACAATATAAAAATTACAAATATAACAATTACACTACGGACAATCATTGTGATTTATTGATTAATAAATCAATCAATACTGATATAAATAAAGAAAATTAGTTCTCTGTTATGTTATAATAACTTTCCTTTTATTATTAAAACTAGTCTTAACCGAAAAAGATAAAGGTCTCACAGAAATTACTTTTAAAAATATATATATATTTTTTGTTGTTATTTGATTTAAGTTTTAATAGATAAAAAAATTTTAAGCAAGGATATTATTGACTCTAATTGTATTTACATTTACACAATAACACTTGTATGAATAAAATTCATTCCGACAATATCGAATTCTTTATGAATGTAAGAATAAAAATTATAATCCCCACCTCAATAAATCTAAAAATGCTAGTTATAACTTGAATTGTTTAATGAAAAACATTTTATAGTATGTAACTTGAAAGATTATAAAACCGGTATTTTTGAGAAAAGTTCCTTATAGAAAAAAAAAAAAAAATACATAACAAATATTCGACGTTAACAAAAAGGAACTTAAAATAAATATTGAATGAATATTTTTTAAAAATAATGATGCAATTATAAAGTGATAAAATGAAATTTAATAATACAAATTGAATTTCAAAAGACGGTCAAAGTTTATTAAATTTAATTCATTATTAGTGCTTAAGTAACACGCGATTAACACGCATGTGTTTCTAAAACGTGCTGACTTCATCAAATGTCTAAACATTTCTCTCATATTTTTTACCCGACTGTCAAGGAGGGATTAACTTGTATGCATGTATGTATGCATGCTTGTATGTTTGTTTGCATGTAAATTTCTTTATTACCTCGTATCGTCCAAACAGTTCGATGGACTTCGAAATTTACGGTCGACATCGTTATATTCGTCTCAAAAACGCAAGTCTCCTTGAAACAAAAAATGGCGTTTTTTTGGCGCAAAATAGTAATACATTAATAAAGAAAAATTAACCAAACCTATCGAGTAGAGTGGTATCAAAATAAAGGCAATAAAAAGAGGATTACAAAAATATGTGTATACTTTATATGTTTAAATTTAATCCCTACATATTATAAATGTGAAAGTAAGGATGTTTGTTTGTTTGTTTGTTACGATTTCACGCAAAAACTAGCGAATGGATTTGAATGAATCTGTAAAACAATATAAATCATACATCAGAATAACATATAAGCTATAATTTATGAAAAATTAAATTTATTCTGACATTTTACTGGTCCATCTATGATCATCATTTTGAAACATTAAACTACTGGGCTTGTTTCTTTTTTTTAGAATTTATTTAACACCGTCGGGTTTTTTATTTATTTAAATTATTTATTTTACTTATCAATTTACAATCGAACATGTTGACTTTATCTTTTCTGTATCTACATTCAAAAAATAAATATTATAATTAACAAGTGAAATTTACAAAATTTAAAAAACCCCCGACAAATGAGATTTTTCCTTTTAAACTAGCGTGGGGTGCTAGATTTCAATTATTGTAAATGTTTTATTCAGAGATATTTGTAACAGTAAAGTTATTTGAAAATGCACTCCTCTGTTTTTTGCGATAAAATTATTTTTTCTTAATCACTCTATTTTTTTTTAAACTTATTAATATATATATATATATATATATATATATCCAAGAATTGTTCGTTTAAATATACAAGATAAATAAAAGTTAAAAAAATAATAGTTAAAAAAAGTATAGGGTGCAATTTCAAATAATTTATAATGACTTTACTGTTTTCTGAGGAAAAATGATACTTTTTTCCCGTGATTGCTTTCATTCACTGATTCACGGGTTGGCCATGCCATTAATGTGTTTGAGGTAGCACGGGTCTACGATTTTTTTTTGGCTTTTTTTTAACCATGTTAACCATGTTTAACCATGTCACTTATCCTTAGAAAATCTGAGAAAATCTCAATAAACTTAGATAATATTCTGTATTATCACACACTAATCATCTACTCCAAATTATGTTAAAGTGAGGCTCTCGCTAAACACACAATTGTGTCCGCACAACCTCACCCTTTTTTTTTATAATATGCTAATTTTCAAATATATATGTTGTTATACTTTCTCACGAAATTATATTAAATAATATAAAGTTCGAAAACTGAAACCCCGACAATTACAGAATCGCGCTCTTAAAAGTATGAAAACAAATAAATATTTTCATTTGAAATTGTTATGATAAGTAAAATCATCATTACAGTCGGGGAATCTCTAAGATTAAACAGTTTTCCACAGGACAAAAAAAAAGGTTCTCCGACTGTAATAACGATTTTACTTATCATAACAATTTCAGACGAAAATATTTATTTGTTTTCATATTTTTAAGAGTACGATTCTGTAATTGTCGGGGTTTTCTAACTTTATTTTATTAAACTTTTCCATGTACACTTATAAATAAAGGTTTTGCCTTTCTTAATTGTTTTTTATTAGCTGGAGATCGTTTCCTTGCAAAAAGACAACTTTTGCAATCTGGAGACAGTAAGAGTATACTTTACCTAGCTATAATTGTTGAACAAATTTCAACACTTTTCGGTTTTAGTAAACTTTTACTGAAAAGACCAGCAACAGTCGACTTTATCTACGGAGAGTCAATTCTTACTGGAGGATTTTTCCTGTAACATATATAATAATAAAATAAAATAATCAGCAAATCGACTAGTTAATTAATTAATTTTAGAATGTTGAGTAGTAAATAAAATTATGTAGATGTTTTTTTCAGTTTAACATTCACTCTATAAATATCTCATAACATTATTGCATTGTACAATAAAAAAAACTTTTAACAATTTTAACTACATTATATTATCGTTATTTTTTTTACTTTTTAGTGCATATTAACTTGCTTTGGAATAGTTTTTCCGAACACTGAAATACGAACTCCGTACTCTATGTGGAAAATGAGGATAGTAACTATTAGGGTGTGTAGCATTGAATATTATAAACAAATATAATATTTGTTTACGATAATAAAATTAATTTTTATTTCCAAAAAAAGAGTTTCTTTTTTCATAGAAAAATCCAAAATCCCATAGGAATTCTTTGTGATAATCGGGAGTTTGGAGAAAACTTGTTGTGTAGTACCAGTTTTCGCACACTTTATATATACCTCCGGAAAATCAATGGCATTTTAGAGCGTGCAAATCTCAGCCGGAGACGCTGATGCACCTTATCTCGGCATGCCCTTCTTATGCCTCCAACACCTACGTTCATCGCCCTAACGCTGCCCTCTGGGTTTTGTACTACTTCCTGAGACACAAATATGAAGTGGCCAGTTCTACGATATGCTTCAGGTGAGATCGAGTCCGACGTCAAGATCGAGAAATGCAATATCTTCTGAAATTTCTCGTTCCCAACTACCAGGCAACTCTCTGCTACTAAGCCTTATATAGTGCTCCAGAATATCTCATACAAGGCTATGTACGTCATCGAGTTCTCTGCACCCGCAGAAAAGAACAAAGTCTCGAAGGAGGAGCAAAAGCGGACTAAATATCTTGATCTCCTACAAGAACTATGACAACTACACCCTGACTACTCAGTCAAAATGGTAGTTTTCATTATCGGTTGTCTTGGTGGAGTTCGTCCCACTCTCGAGACGAATCTTTCTATTCCGGTCTGCAGGTTTCATCTTCGTTACCTTATCTCTGCCAAGTAGAAAGCTGCCATCATAGGCAAGTGTTTGTCTCAAAAAAAAATTACACTTGGGTAACATCATCAGCATCACAGTCTGCACAATATTTTATATATACAAGTCCAAACTATTCAAATAGTATCCGTTATAGGGTTATAGCTCATTTAAAAGTAGTACTTTCTAGTTTTGGAATCTATTGCTCAAAAATTGTTAGCACACCTTGCCGCTTTGAAGCGTGAATTTGTTGGTTAAACGATTCATATCGTAAATGGAATGTTTAAAAATAAAATTTGATGTTTGAATCAAGAGAAAATATTCACAGTGAATAACAATTAAAAATAACGCGCGTCGTTACAACTCAAAATTGACTTTCAAATCTGCGAAACAGCGCACCGTCGTGAAGTTGGCCCCCGCATTTTTTGTTCCAGAATATAAACCATATGGTTCGATTGTACTCGCATTAAGATGGATTGTTCCAGAATTTCACTCTTTTGTACCACCCCATTCTCGAGATATTCAATTATATATGCGCGGGGGCCAACTTCACGCTAGCCCCCGCATTTTTTGTACTGAAATTTTAATGCTACCTTTCGGAAGAACAATCAAAATAAAGGATTGTTCCAGAATATAAAGGGAAAAAAATCAAAAATACGGGGTGGGGAGCCAAAAATATACCAACCCACTAATACAAGTTAACAAGTTACCAATTCAGTAGAATAACGCTATAAACATAGATTTCTTACAAAAGACTATAAAATTGATATTATTGTTCATTTTGAGAAATGTATACTGAAAACGGCAGCCATGGGGAGGATATTTATAAGGGTGCAATTACATGATGATGGAAAATTATGTAAATGCTACTTCTTGAGACGTTAGTACTGAGCTACTGTATGTGCCAATTGATAGATATACGTTAAAAAAGGATTTTTCCAGAATATTTAATCAATACAACTTCAAATGGGGCGTGAGGGAGCAAAAATTCACCCCCGATACAAGAGTAAGCACATAGCGCATTCGTTTGTACTGGTTTATGAATAGAATTTTTGGAAAGACCACTTATAGAATAACTTAGTTTTCAATTTTCACTACTTTTAAACCAAGAACGTAGCCACAGGGAGGTGATATATATTCGGGGGAAACCTAACCCTCGCTGTGCTGCTTCCTGTGACGTTTGTACTGGGTTACTGTATACGCCAATCGATAGATATACATTAGTAGAGGATTGTTCCAGAATATTAAATCAATTCAACTTCAAATGGGGCGTAGGGGAGGAAAATCAACCCCCGATACAAGAGTAAACACATAGCGCATTCGTTTGTACTGGTCTATGAATAGAATTTTTGGAAAGAATACATATAGAATAACTTATTTTTCCATTTTCACCCTTTTTAAACCAGGAACGTAGCCACAGGGAGGTTAGATATATGCGGGGGAAACCTAACCCTCGCTGTGCTGCTTCCTGTGACGTTTGTACTGGGATACTGTATACGCCAGTCTATAGATATACATTAGTAGAGGATTGTTCCAGAATATTAAATCAATACAACTTCAAATGGGGCGTGGGGGAGGAAAATTTACCCCCGATACAAGAGTAAGCACATAGCGCATTCGTTTGTACTGGTTTATGAATAGAATTTTTGGAAAGACCACTTATAGAATAACTTAGTTTTCAATTTTCACTACTTTTAAACCAAGAACGTAGCCACAGGGAGGTGATATATATTCGGGGGAAACCTAACCCTCGCTGTGCTGCTTCCTGTGACGTTTGTACTGGGTTACTGTATACGCCAATCGATAGATATACATTAGTAGAGGATTGTTCCAGAATATTAAATCAATTCAACTTCAAATGGGGCGTAGGGGAGGAAAATCAACCCCCGATACAAGAGTAAGCACATAGCGCATTCGTTTGTACTGGTATATGAATGGAATTTTTAGAAAGCCAACTTATAGAATAACTTAGTTTTCAATTTCCACTATTTTTAAACCACGAACGTAGCCACAGGGAGGTTAGATATATGCGGGGGAAACCTAACCCTCGCTGTGCTACTTCCTGTGACGTTTGTACTGGGATACTGTATACGCCAGTCTATAGATATACATTAGTAGAGGATTGTTCCAGAATATTAAATCAATACAACTTCAAATGGGGCGTGGGGGAGGAAAATTTACCCCCGATACAAGAGTAAGCACATAGCGCATTCGTTTGTACTGGTTTATGAATAGAATTTTTGGAAAGACCACTTATAGAATAACTTAGTTTTCAATTTTCACTACTTTTAAACCAAGAACGTAGCCACAGGGAGGTGATATATATTCGGGGGAAACCTAACCCTCGCTGTGCTACTTCCTGTGACATTTGTACTGGGATACTGTATACGGCAATTGACAGATATACTTTAGAATAGGATTTTTCATGATATTAAATTAATCAAACTGCAAAGGTTGGGGACGTAAACGGTATTATATCCCACCGATACAACAATCAACAAATATCTTTCTCGTTTTTAGCTAATATATTTGCAAAATGTTTTTACTGGGCTGTTATCAGAAGGTTGGGGGAATTTATGTGGAGGGGACAAAGACAATGTGCCGATTGATATGTTGACGCCGAGTCCAAACAGCTTGTGATAGAATTTTACATATAGTTTATATATATGAGAGAAGTTTGTGTAAATGAAGTCTGTATATGTTGTACTAGAGGAAGGGGAGGAATATTGTTTAGGTAAGTGTTGTGCAAATTATTTACTTTCTAACAAAAATTAAAACGCACACCGTTGTTTTAATTCTATTTGGATTGACCGTTATTATTTCGGACTTTAAGCCGTCGTGTAGCTGCCATTTACTTGAAGCACGAAGGCAGTATGCTACATAGTGCCCAATACTATTCTCCACCTTTGGAGGTAAATTTGTAATGGCAGCGACAAGCTTAAAATTGTCATTGAAAATATTTATCTCTACAGGCAAATCTGATAATTTTATTTGGCCAGACCAATCTGGATCATTGTGTTTCGGAAAGTTTGTAAATTCTACGTCAATTATTAAATGATTCCCAATAACAGTAGAAGTTTCCATATCCTCCTTACATGATTTGCATTGTTGATTTAAAGCGATTCGTAGAGATTTTTTTATATTTTCTTCGACACCAGCAAAACCAGTTTCATAAAAATATTGGGGAGTTAAGCATAATGCAACAACAGAAGATGAACGTGCGGAATTACATTTTTTACATTTCCGGATATTTATGACACTGGGCTCATTTTTAAAGAGATATTCTGCCAGCTCTATTACGTTTCCAGAACAATCTAATACATTATTTTTCAGGGAATTCCCACGCCATTTCAATAAGAGGTCGGCCCTTTGTTTATAAATAGAAGACTTAGGCCCTTGCATTACAAAATTTTTTACTAATTCAAAAAACTGAATGCCGCTTTTGTCAACGAATGTATTATATGAATTTATATCGACATAGGCGGCAGAAAATGCTTGGGCCAAAGTATCAAAAGGACAGGTATATGTTACCTGTATTTTCATGCCATTTATTACTAAAGAAGGTAGAATACTCCCATTTCTTAATAACAATTTTTTTGAACTAATTGTTATTGGTTTGCCTTCAATTGATGTCATTCCAGGACATTTTTGTAAATTTTTATTCGTTTTGATTTTTTGCGCTGCTTTTCCCTTCCAATTTTCAACTTCGTTTAAATGATCAAGATCGGTCCCTAAATTATTATTACATATTTCAAGATTTTGACTGATATTTTCACTTTTATCAATGAAAATAGAATTGACATTTTGTGTTGGTTTAAATTTTAGTTGCTCCTTTGACAGTAAAAGAGTTGATTTAACCAATTTCACTGTACCTTCAATAGATCGTACGTGGTGAACAAAGAACTTGTCAGCTCGAATAGGTAAGTTCTCGTTCTTGAGAACAGAATTCTTCAAATCGTTGAAGTAACTTTCCACATACGATGACGATGCAGTTACAGTCGCCATATACTTCGAAGATAAAACTCCTGTCCACATTACGAAGTGTTTACATATTCTTAACAAATCTTGAGCAAAATTTGGTAAGTAATATGCATTAAGGCGACTTCCTTGGACACCACATTCTTGAAGTGCTTCTGCTTGAATTTTTTGTATCTCTGTCAATTTATTCTTAGTAGCATCTTTTACGAAAGCCTCCGCTAAAATTTCCTCTTCGTACTTATCAACATCGTCTACAAAAGTATCCCCTTCAATTGTTTTAGTTGTTTTATTAACGAATTGTTCTATTTTATAGCTTTTAATTCTATTCATGAGAAAGACCTCCCGATTTTCACAAGGCGTTAAAAAATCCATATCCTTTACTCGACCGCTTCTTTTACTTTGTGAAACGACTAGAACGGAAAGCAAAATTTCCCTAAAATCTTCCAAAGTAGTACACTGCGACAGGATACCAACACAACGGACGTAGAAATCTTTCACTTTAAATTGTGTACTATGGAAACACTTCCAACGGCATACCAAATTAATAAGATGGGCTATATCAATGCGTAAAAATGTTCGGGGTAAATGCACATTGTCATCTTTTGCATCTTTTAAAATTTGCAAACACAGGTCAATATAGTTGGATAGCTCCATTCCATTAAATGCCAAAGAAACAGCATTCATCAAAGCCAGTGAAAAATCCGTGATAACTTCAAAAGGTATGGGGAGTCTTGTTCGTAGCCATTCGCGAAGCCAATATGCTATCATGTTTGCGTTATGTTTTTCCGATAGCATTTGTACAATTGGAACCACTGCACTTTTTGAGGAAACTACACATTGATATAAGAAAATACTGCCGGAATAGTCGTTCCCTTTGTGTACCTGTTGCACAAGTGATCCAGTTGCATCTATAGAAATGCTTATTCTCTCACGGTGGCTCATTTCTTTGTAAATTGTCGCTTGATTTATGGTCCAGTATATGAGGTGAAATTTATTTAAGCACAATTCCTTTATAATATCTGCAAATTCGACAGACTCATTAAGATTATGAAATGATTCTACTAAATCGGTACATTTCCCTCCAATCAAAATCTCATCGCGAATCTCCTGTTTTGCTTTTCTTAATACTTCAAGACTATAAAGATTTGCGGGTTGTGGTTCGCCGTATAGCATGCAGCGGTTTGCGTTTTCACGTCTCCAATTTGCTGCTTGTGTGCTAGTTAATTCCTTTCCGATTTCGCGGCGGGATTGCCCAGCCAGGCGACGTTTTTTAATATGCGCATGACCTCGGGTGTCAGAAGCCGTGACTTGTAAAATAATATTTTCATCTGTCTTTTTTGGCTTAAATAATAAATGTGCACTTAAATTTGAATGGCATTCATGGCACAAGGCCGATATTTTTAAATAGGGACAACCTGGGCTTTCAGATATGATTCCTCGCTTAAAGACAAACGCACATGGAATTCGTAATTGCTCCCATATTGCATTATAAATTATATCAGTCCACCCTTTTCTTAAAACAGAATATCCACGAGTGTGATCACGTTTATCCTGGTAGTTTAAAGAGGAAGGTATTATTTTAGACCAAAGAGCCGCAGATATTGTAAGAATAGTATGCAAAAGAGGAAAGTTTTTGCTTTTGACATCTTTCTTTTCTATGATGGAATAAGATAAATCAGAACAAGCAACGGATTCTGTAGACGTATTATTTATATCACCAGTGTTTATTTCGGTTTCCTTCGGTTCAATAATTTCTTCTTGAATGAAGAGTCCTTTAGCTTCGAAATACAAATTTTTCAACTTATATCGATTTCCATGAAACATTACCCATAAATGTTTTGGAGTAATTTGATTACTAAGGCGTTTACTAATTTCTCTCCATATACCACTGGACGGAGGTATGAGTTTACCAATTTCATCATAAAGATTAAAATCAAGAGCCTCATCCAAAATTTCAGTCGGGAGTAGTTTCAAAGTTCTCGGCATTTTAAATTTGTAATAAAACAAATTTAAATTTAAAAAAAATCAAAAACAAGTTCAATTTAAAAAAAATAATAATTCCAAAAATAAATCGAAATAATTAAAAATAAACTCCGACACGAAAAAATAAGTGAACAAAAAAAAAAAGCACAAACAATAAAACAAAATTATAAACCAAAAAAAAAAACTCAAAAATCGAAAAATACATACATTTATACATGTATATAATAAAAACAAAATTAATCAAAAATTAAAAAAAAATTATTTTATTTTTCGGCGAATAAATCAAAACACCAAAAATATGAAGGAAAAATAAAGCTTATAAAAGCAAAAAATTGTAAAAATGATAATAAATGAAAAAAAGCAAAAAAATTGACACAATAAAAATCCACGATAGAATAATATTTTCGAAGTTATATTAAACGGAAAGATACCAATCTATATGTTGAATTATCCAAATAATATTCTTTGTATACCTAATAAGTCAAAGTACCATATGGAAAGCACTACGCGAATTAACTACAAGTTAATCATATTGTTTCAAATGACTACAACTGTAACTACTACAACTGTAACTCACTCACTCATGTATTAGTAGAATAAAAATAGGCTTTATGTATGGATTAAAAGTTCGGGCAACGAAACTTTGGGGTTTTGCTTTTTACTTAAAAATAAGTATTTTTTGAAATTTTTTACTTTCTCGGAGTGGTGCAACAGGTCAAAAAAACAAAATGGCGTCAAAAATGGTATTTTTTTCAGAAATTTTATCTTTTTTATTTTTTATTTTAAAGAGGAGATATCGGAGCATATCTAAATTTGGTAAGTTTGTAGTAATGGTTATAAACTACACCACATTTTTTTTGGGGGGGTTTTTGTTACCTCCCTCCCCAAGTTATACATATATATATATTATACATGTATATGATAAATGAGTTCATTTGACTGTAACTTGAAAAATATTTGACCGATTTTAATGAAATTTATACCAAAACTAGGTTATAACACGTACAACTTTCAGTTAAAATTTTAACTAAATTCGCCGAATAATTCGGCCAAAATTTTAAATTTTATGATTTTTTTAAAATGGCTGCCATTTTATGCCATTTGGTCCTAGAGTGTTAATTTTTTTTTTAAATTGTAGCATTTTTTATTATCTTTCGATTTTATAAGAAGTTGCATGTCCGTAAAATGATTTCTTGACCCATATTTTTGCAAAAAACAGAAAATTTATCACTTTTTAGAAATGATCTTTTCAGAACGGCTGCCATTTTAAGCCATTGGGTTCTAGAAAGTTAAATTTTTATTTAAATTGTAGGTTTTAGTATTAACTATCGATTTTATAATAAGTTGCATGCCCGTAAACTGGCTCCTTGATCCATGTTTTTGCAAAAAACGGGAAATTTATCATTTTTTGGCAA
Organism: Chrysoperla carnea; assembly: GCF_905475395.1. Taxonomy (NCBI): domain Eukaryota; kingdom Metazoa; phylum Arthropoda; class Insecta; order Neuroptera; family Chrysopidae; genus Chrysoperla; species Chrysoperla carnea. Next base: position 11,361,602 of record NC_058337.1, read on the forward strand.
AAAATGTATTATTTTTTGTGCATAAAAAAATATTTAAAATAAATTGAAATATTTTTTTGTTTGTTTATTTTTCTTTTATTTTTGACCTATGTTGCTTATTTTGAACTTGAGGTCAAGTTCGTAAATGAGCAACATAGGTCAATTGGGTTTTGGGTCCGAAGGACCCATCTTCTAACCCTTTAGAGATAGAGCAAAAGTTTAAATGTAAAAAATGTTCCTTTCAAAAACTAAACACAAAAAGTGGTTTAAAAATAGTGAAAATGGAAAACTAAGTTATTCTATAAGTATTCTTTCCAAAAATTTCATTCATAGCCCAGTACAAACGAATGCGTTATGTGTTTACTCTTGTATCGGGGGTTAATTTTCCTCCCCTACGCCCCATTTGAAGTTGTATTGATTTAATATTCTGGAACAATCCTCTACTAATGTATATCTATCGATTGGCGTATACAGTATCCCAGTACAAACGTCACAGGAAGTAGCACAGCGAGGGTTAGGTTTCCCCCGCATATATCTAACCTCCCTGTGGCTACGTTCGTGGTTTAAAAATAGTGGAAATTGAAAACTAAGTTATTCTATAAGTTGGCTTTCTAAAAATTCCATTCATATACCAGTACAAACGAATGCGCTATGTGCTTACTCTTGTATCGGGGGTTGATTTTCCTCCCCTACGCCCCATTTGAAGTTGAATTGATTTAATATTCTGGAACAATCCTCTACTAATGTATATCTATCGATTGGCGTATACAGTAACCCAGTACAAACGTCACAGGAAGCAGCACAGCGAGGGTTAGGTTTCCCCCGAATATATATCACCTCCCTGTGGCTACGTTCTTGGTTTAAAAGTAGTGAAAATTGAAAACTAAGTTATTCTATAAGTGGTCTTTCCAAAAATTCTATTCATAAACCAGTACAAACGAATGCGCTATGTGCTTACTCTTGTATCGGGGGTGAATTTTTGCTCCCTCACGCCCCATTTGAAGTTGTATTGATTAAATATTCTGGAAAAATCCTTTTTTAACGTATATCTATCAATTGGCACATACAGTAGCTCAGTACTAACGTCTCAAGAAGTAGCATTTACATAATTTTCCATCATCATGTAATTGCACCCTTATAAATATCCTCCCCATGGCTGCCGTTTTCAGTATACATTTCTCAAAATGAACAATAATATCAATTTTATAGTCTTTTGTAAGAAATCTATGTTTATAGCGTTATTCTACTGAATTGGTAACTTGTTAACTTGTATTAGTGGGTTGGTATATTTTTGGCTCCCCACCCCGTATTTTTGATTTTTTTCCCTTTATATTCTGGAACAATCCTTTATTTTGATTGTTCTTCCGAAAGGTAGCATTAAAATTTCAGTACAAAAAATGCGGGGGCTAGCGTGAAGTTGGCCCCCGCGCATATATAATTGAATATCTCGAGAATGGGGTGGTACAAAAGAGTGAAATTCTGGAACAATCCATCTTAATGCGAGTACAATCGAACCATATGGTTTATATTCTGGAACAAAAAATGCGGGGGCCAACTTCACGACGGTAAACAGCGCAGGTAGTTGCTTTATGTTTGATTCTTTATGGAGAAGACCTCATCTACTAAGTCAGGGCTTCTTAAACTATGGGTCGCGACCCCATTTGGGGTCGCGTAGCAAAATTCTGGGGTCGCGAGAGGTAAGAATACAATTTAACAGAAAATGTTTTTTAACTTGTAAAATTATTGTTATAAAGATAAAATAACAATTATCGTAGATAAATATATCAAAAAATCTTCTAGTTCGGAAAGATTGTTTGTACCTGCATTTCTATTAAGAGTATTATAATAACTTGAATAACATTTACTATGAATTATGAAATGTTATTGGAATTAATAAAAATATAAATTTATTTTTGTCAATCTCTAAAAGCCGAAATAATCCCGAGAAATAATTATCAACAAAATTTCTAGGTATTATTGCTGAAGAAACAGCTTTAACACATATTATATCCCAATATCGTTAAGCGATAAAAAATGTTGAAGAGGTTTTACATCCAGCAGTTTCAAACATTCCACCAAGATTTGATTTGTTATGCAATAAAAAACAGGCACATCCATCTCATTAAATTTTTAACTTATACTTTAATTTAATACTTACCACGCAACTACTTGAATATATTCGAGAGAATTAAGACGGTCAGAATCCACTTTTATTTTTGAAACTATAATAAATACAATTTTATAATTTTTTGTGCAATTTTTAATTTTAGATTTTTGTATGTTTCAAAACGAATTCTAAACTTATATATTTTCATATGTATATGTATATTGTTACCTAATAAATAAATCATCAAAAAATATTAATTTATTTTTCTTTTATATTTGTATGGGGTCGTCAAGAAACTCGCAATCATAAATGGGGTCGTGAATTACAAAAGTTTAAGAAGCCCTGTACTAAGTAAAAAGCTCATGGAAATGCAATAATCTTTCTCATGAATATACAGTATTCCACTACCATTCCAAATTCATATCATAGCCTTATAGTTATGATATGAATTAGGATCAATCAGAGAAATGAAAAAATGACAATTTTAAATTTTTTTTTTTTTTTTTTTGCCAGTAAATTATTTTATTTTATAAAAGTAAATACATAGCATTCGACTTGACTTGACAGGAATTTGAAAAAAAAATTTATTAATTTTAAAAGTAATGGTCGTTTGTGTTGATCCAATTCCAACCGAAGCACCTTACGGCCACCATCACTAATCCTTGGAGATTCATCTAAAATCAATCGGACAAAAAAATTAGTTTTATTAATAGATAATCTAGTGCCTGATAGAAGCTTTTTTTTATATTTATAAAATGGTGACCTCCAGAAAACTTTTTCCAGATTTTCGGAAAAAAAACAACAGTCAATAGTTTAAAAAAAGTCGAAATTAAAAAAATAAATTCCTTCAATCAGGCACAAGTTTTCCATGTTTTCATAAAGTTGAATAAATTTCATTGAAATCTACCGAGTGGTTTTTGAGTATAAGTGGTCACCAGTTCAAAAAACATAGTTTTGAGAAAAACGCATTTGAAGTTTTACACTCAATTTACTTAAAGTAATACGTATTATTTAATTACTTACACCGAGACATCTGTTCCTGGTTCATATAATAGTCCTTTATCCGCTATAGCAGCTTTCAAAATATCCATTGATGTTGTCTACGTAGAATTCTACCTTCTCGAGTGTTGTCGTTAGCGGCGCTTATCTACCGGTCGCTGCAGTTGCTAATACATGCTCTCGAACGTTCCAGAGCGGCCGAGGACTCTTTGCTAATTATCGAATAACTCGAAAAGTATTTATCGGATTTACTTCTAATTTTCAGAGAATATTTCTTAGATATTATACTTTAAGAAAATGCAAACGATTTTTTGAAAAGTCTGACTACACCCAACCTCTTAACATTTCTATATATAATACCAAATTTATTGGAAGAAGCATTTGCTGCTTAACCTTTTTTCTTCTTCAGCATTTTTCTAGGATTCATACGATAGTTTAATTTTAACTAGGAAGTGAGAGGTTATTGGTCTGACCTATGAGTGTCATAACTATGAATGCTTGTTTTCTTTTAATCAGGCAAGATAAACTTGAAATGCGTAAATAAATTGAATGTTTGTGAAAAATTAATTATTTCTTATCAATTAAATGCGTTATGATATAAACGTCATGATTGAGATTTTTGTTAGAAAAAGGGTAAATAATTATACCGGTCAAAGTTTATAAGTAGATTATTATTTAAAAATAGCAACAAAAGCTGCTCGTTAAAGCAACTAGTGGAGTTAAAAATCAACTTGTAGAACTAGGTCATAAGATCCATAGGTCCATTGTGATACCTTTATATGTGTTTTACCTACTTTTCTGCTGATAATTTCATTTATCAGCTCCTCAATTATTTTCAGAGGTTATTACCAGCCCATCACAATCATTATTTAAATCAATTTTTTGTTGTCGCGGTGGGATCGAATCCACTACCCTAGGCATACCGCGTACGGAATTGGTTACGCTTTAACCAACTGAGATACTAGGGTTGACTCCTGGTAGAGTACCTTTTAGAGAAATTTGTCGTTACCAAGTGAGTACTGAATTGTTAATTCGTAAATTACCATTCCACAGTTTAGTTTGAAATGAAATTTCTCTAAATTTGAAAACAGATTTATGCTTTGAAAGTTCGTGCAAATATAAAGAATAATTTTGATCGCACGTTTAAGACTCGCTATAAAGCGATAGGGAATTGTATAAATTTTTAAGCAAACCATTTGAAAAATAGTTTGTCACTGGTCCACTAAAGCCGGTTTTTCCACTAAACGGACAAACAAAAACAAAACAGAAAGTCGAGCCGTAAAAAGTAAACCGCCACTTTTTACAAACTTTTTGAACATTGGCAATATAATGGCCATTACAGTTTCAGTTTTGTTTTTGTTTTTCAACAAAAACTCAACTGTCCGTTTAGTAGAAAATCGGCAAAGGGTTGGCTAGTATAATTATATTATTTCCAAAACAATTATGATATCAAAAAAATTTTTTTTTCATTTCATTATATAAACAAAATTTTATTGCTTAGTTACCAAATATATTATTAGTTTATAGTCCTTACGCGGGATAGGGGTTTCGTAGGAAGTAAAACCGGGACGAGTAGATGCAATGGTTTCTGAAGGTTTTTAGGTCACTGATAACGTATATGTGTTTAGATTTTTCATAAAGTGGTGTAAGCAAAAGTTAATAACAAATTAATTTTTTAAATCCGTGTAACCCGGAAACTATCGATTAATTTGGGATGAAAGTAACATTGTAAAAACCAATTAAACTCGAGACCTTTTATGTACTTTACTATTGAAAATGGTTTTTTTAACTGTAAATTCAAACGACAGTGACGTCAACACATCGTTTTAGTAATGCCACCGTACGAGGATATGATCAAATTACATGCAGAAAGATAATTGGTTTGTCTTTCAACTTGTTTTCGCTATATTATAGTGTAATTTTCCATAGAAAGAAAGCGTAAAATGTGAATTTAGCGTGATTTCGATTGATTCACAGCCTCAACGGGAATAAATACGTTACAACAAATAACAAGTCTTTATTTTTATTCAAAAATATAACTACCTAACTATATTTTATTAAAAATAAATAAAAAAAAGGAATCAATAATTAAGTCTTTTTTTTTTATTCAAAAATATTACTAGATTACTATATATTTTATTTAAAAAAAAAAAAAAAAAATGGAATCATTAATTTTCAAAAACAAATAACTTAAATATTCTTTAGATGAATTTCATATTTTTTTTTTTTTTATTTAAAATTTATTATCATATGTAACTCTTGTTGTTATTACGAGTTTGTTGTGTTATTATTATTTTTTCATTATACCATGCATATATGAAATATACATAGTATATTAAGTTTAGTCCCAAGTTTGTAACGCTTAAAAATAATGATGCTAGGAAAAAAATTTTGTCATAGGTGTTCATAAAATTACCTAATTAGTCCATTTCCGGTTGTCCGTCCGTCTGTGTACACGATAACTCAACCACGAAAAAAGATTTCGAGCTGAAATTTTTACAGCGTACTCAGGACGTAAAAAGTGAGGTCAAGTAAAAAGGACGTAAAAAGTGAGGTCTTGGGTCCGTAGGACCCATCTTGTAACGGTTTACAAGATGTTTACAGCGTACTTAGGACGTAAAAAGTGAGGTCAAGTTCGTAAATGATCATCATAGGTCAATTGGGTCTTCTCTTGGGTCAATTGGGATCTTGTAAACCGTTAGAGATAGAACAAAAGTTTAAATGTAAAAAATGTTCCTTATCAAAAATTAAACAACTTTTTTTTGAAACATTTTTTCGTAAACATCACTGTTTACCCGTGAGGGCGCCAATTACGCGGAAATTTTATAATATGTACTATACTTGATTAACAGTTATGTATGTGTCACATGCTTGTAATGTGATAAAGAAATCAACACTGACTATGCATGGTATTTTAACAATTAACTCAGTCAATTGTTTGTTTTCACTTGTTTTTACAACAGAAATTTTTTTTGCAACAGATTAACACTATTTATATGATAAGAAAACATACAAAGATCCTACATGTATGATAATAGAGATTTTTGACGCAATTTATGATTCCTTTACCATACAAAATTATATTTGAAATACCAAATTAAACATAAAAATAAAAACGTCACTTGAATTAAAGTTGATAAGTTTTGTTATTTTTAAATCTATATCACTATTATTAGATTTAAATAAAAAAAAAACATCAATTAGTACAAAACAAACATAATATTGAATTATTGACCTTATACTTACAATTAAATCTAATAACACAAGGCTGATTCGCTTAATTGCATACTATTATTATATAATCACTAGCTCGACCCGTGAGGAATTCCGCTCCTGTAAAAACTTACATGTTTGCCTAATAATGGTTTGAGTAATATGTGTTTGAGTATAAAAGATGTCATGATTCCCTAATAAACTAATTATTTAAATTTATGATTTTTTTTTTTAATTCGAATTATTTGTCTAGCGTGTTTTTTTCTAAACGGTACATTTTTAGACCGTGAGTATATTTTTCTTCAAACCTAGACATAATAAACTTGAAAATTAGGTGTGAATCATGGTTTTTGCTAAAGGAATAAGGAAGATAAGGGTAAGTAGATATAACATCAGAATAGATAAAATTTGTTACACGTTATGAGTCAATACTTAGCGGGAAGTTACAGGGATGACCTGCAGGGTCAACCGTTTTCCAAATTTTTTTATAAGGAACATTTCTTACATTTAAACATTTGTTTAAATTTTGTAAAAAACCCTTATCTATGCAAAATTATAACTAACGAATTAATTTTATAATAGCTAAAACTGCCATAAACTTATTAGTTTACGAGATATTTGAAAAAAAACCCTATTTACATAACCTTTGACCTTGAATAATTTATTTTGCGTATTTTGCAATGGACTTTTCATAGGTCATTTCTTGTATCCAAATTTAAAAAATCCCGATGAAAAAACTTCACTTGGATTTTTTATGCAGAAAAACACTTATTTTCCTGGGATAAAACACAATTTGACGAGATTTTTATGTATTAAATAATTTATCGTAATGCTTTATGATATTTCAACTTAATGTACATGCTTTATGTACATTACAATGAATTGGCATTTATCCTGCCTTGGTAAATTGCAATTAGCGCTTGCATTACTAACGTCTAGTACCTGTTTACAAAACTTGTGTTTCACTTGTGACATTATATCTATCAAAATTTAGATACTTGTAAACAGTCTAGAACGTCACTGATTCTGTGTTTATCACGACTTCTTTTAAGAAACGAAGAAATTTTAGAAATTTTACTCATAACACTATTCGTTGCATGTAGTGTTAGTAGGTTCTATATCTTTCATTATTTTTTTTAACAAAATAATGATTTCATCATTTTTGTGATAATATTGATTATATTTTTGCAGTCTACTATGATTTATGTAAACATTTAGGCGATATGAAAAATGTGTTAAATCAAATGTTAACAAAAATGTTGAAATCATTGCGCGAAACTTAACTATTACCGATAATCATACTGTTGCTCTGTTGAGAAGTAAACTTAAGAGCAGCGGAAAGAAAGATGCATCGGTTCAAGAACTGCCTGAGGCACCGATTGCTTAAGATTTCGAAAAATCAAGATGTCAAAGAAATAGAAACGTTGCACTTACTAAAAACGTTATGAAGAAAAAAAACTGGCAAACAAGTGACTTTGCCCTGAAAGTTGTGTAGCTCGACAATCTATAGACGTTAAGTTCGATGAGTTACCAAGAGTTACCCCAAGGTTTTTTTATTTTATCGAACCCAAATAATAATAATTATTATAAAGCCCATTTATTTCCAATCTACAAAATATTATAACATGTATCTTAATAAAAATTTTCAATTGATCAGAATCCATTTTCGGACATAGGCCTGTTCCAACTTTTTCCAGACCTGTCTGTCGAACCTAAATATCACTACAATATTTTTCAACGTTTGTTATCTTGTTTCTGTGGTGTTAAAAATGTACTTTGAATTGCTTATAAAGTAAGAAGATGCTTTCATGACCAAAAGTATGAAATTTTGTCAACATAAAACTGCTGTTTGGGCGATATTTGTACTATAACGAACGATAATAGTAATAGTACAACTGTAGTGTAGAGAACGCGATCATTGACACTCATGGTTAAGGATATATATCCAAATTAACTTTTGATCCACATTCCATAGTATAATTTTCTGGAATGATCGGTTTAATCAACTCAGTAAATTTATGAAATTCACAAAATGTATTATTACATCCAGGAATTATTAACAGATTTGGTTCATCATTTTTCTGGTCAAAGTAATATATCTATAAAATAAAAATATACAATTAATGTTATTACTATTTTATAAAGTTAAGATCATTGCACGCTAGTCAAGACGGTTGCCAACGTTCAGTTTCAACATACTAAATACTTATACCAGATGTATTTATTCTATTAAACTTTTCTGGTAATTCTGGCAACTTCATATTTGTGCTAACGGGAAAGTACACAATCCATATTTTTCCAATTCCTCCTTTAATATTCTTTCGATTAATGTTCGATTATCATCAATAACAAACAGGAGAGGGAAGTTGATCAAAAAAAGTTCATTAATTAAAAGTTAATAATACATTAATTGTATTAGAAGTAATTTTCTTTCAAAAAAGCTTACAGGCCAGAAAAAAATGTAATAAATATAAATCACTTACTTTTATACCATATTCATTCGTCTGAATTTTATAAGCTAATTCAACAATAGTTGCAGCACAAAATCGTGGTAAATGTGTATCCCACAAATCCAAAGTTGCCAACAAGTTTATGGCGTTCTTTCTGTGGCCAGAATACAGATAAATCTTACGACCTTTTGGTTCTAATAGGCCATGAACTTTGTGTTCTATATCAGTTAAAATTTTCCTCCATATATGACCTAAAAAATAGTTCCTTTAAATATAGATGTACAGATATATAGTGTGTCCCCGGATAGAGGTAACTATACTTGTAAATTTTCATATTTTTCATTTTAAGGAAAAAAGGCAGTCTTTATAAAAAATTTTGCTTATTCTGAAAAGTATGTAGGAATACTTAAAACTTCTAAATAATGTATAGGGTAGCCAAAAATGTATAGGGTAGCTCATACATACATACAGCCATACAGACACCCTCGCGGAAGTAGTCAGGGAAGCTTCCTGACACCTTAAAACGTCGAGATCTGATGAAAACTCGATTTTGGCAAAACGGGGTGAAAACAATAACTTCCCTATTCTCTTAGCGGGAAGTTAAAAAAAAAAACTATTGTTCTTGACTAATTAAGGATGTATAAGCACTGTAGCAGGAACACAAATTTAAAAAAAATATAAATTTTCAATTTTGATGATGAATTATGTTATAACTTGACAATATAAGACGAAAAGTAAGAATAAAAATTGTTCGATATCTGGAGAAATTTTCAAATTATCAAAAATTGCAAATTTTGATTAATTATTTAGCCTTCCATATTTCGAAAAAAAAGGCAGATATCAAAAAATTTTCTTCTTATTTTTCGTCTACATTCATGAAGTTATAACAAAATAAATCATCAAAGGGTGCAAATAATTTCAACCACAAGTCTAAACTTGCTTTGACGCTCGTACTACCTTAAATCAAAAAGCTCTCAGAAAACTATTCTCGCGGTTACTTCTGGTAAGTCGACTTTCTTTATCTTCCTAACTATAAAATGATCTGAGGTACATTTTTTTCAAGATAAAACACTTGACTATAAATAATATTTTAATTGAAGTAATACCTCCATTTAATCGTCTCATTAAAGTATTTGAGTACGCAATTTGAAAGTATTTTGATGCTAAGCTACCCAATGGTTCTGGATAAATTTTTTGCATCCATTCAGGAATTGTTAAATTCATTTTATCCTGGGAAAAATTAGGAAAGATTCTGTCATTAAAAAAGACAATAAAAATAAAAAATAAAATATTACCTCGATATAAGTGGTTTGAAATAAAAATTGTAAAAATTTTAATGAATCAATTTTTTGTCCAGAATTTTTTTCAATATATTCAATCAAATCTTTATTATCAGTCAAAATTTTTACGGTTGATTCGTTGAGCACACGTTTTAATTCATGAATATAAGTTGGACAAAATTTATTTTGTCGTCTTAAGAACTATTAAATATAAGTTATTTATAAAACACTAATAGTTGCTAACAACTAGAGGACTGGTGCCAATTTCCTCATATAATGTAAACGTCAGAAGCCGGCTAAATGACTCGTTGCTCTAGAAAAGCTCTGAAATAATGTTTTTTTAGAACGTTTCACGATTGACGGTCTGCTAATTTGGTGCAGACCGCCATAAAATATAACGCACTTTCGATTTAAAATTTCCCAAAGAATGTTCTACAAGTCACGGAACACCCTGTATAGTGGCGGTATAATGAATATCGTGGGATTTTTCGTAAGGGCAAATAGGAAAATAGGGATGGTACGACTATGTGGAATATCATTTATAAATGCAGTTTTTTTTTTTTCATTACTATTTTTTTTCCAATTATCCCGTTGAGAAACCTGGCAGGTTAATTTTTTTTTTTTAATGAAAATTCACATCTTGTACTATGCCACCAGTCCCCAAGTTAAAATTTGTATTGAATCAGTTCATACTTTGTCCTCTTTCTTTTTTACATAGTCAACGGGTATTGGTAACCATAATAATTGATCATCCCATTGTTGAGATTTACTTGGAGGAAATAAGCCAGCTAATACTAACTGAGCTGTCATTTTTGTACGATCAAAATCCGTGGATAATACTTGTACTATTTCAGCATCGTATAAATCTCCCAAAAATGTATTGTAACGTTTTCTCAGCATTTTACCTAATTTATAAGCTCGTTGTTTACCTGCCTAGAGAACACAATCAAAATTTTAATTTAAAAATTTTTATTAAATTCTTCGTTTTAAGATTACAAAACCTTCACAATCTTTCGTTCGATTCTCTTGAAAAATTTACTAGCGAATTGTTTGATTCGATTAATAAAAATGCGCACGTCCGTAATACCCAAGAAGAATAAATTTTTTTTGGGATTTTTTATAAATTTATCACGCTTTTAATGTGGCCTCTCGTCTCAACTTAGTTGTGATAACTCATCATCGCGTTCGAAAATAATATTTCAAAAACTCGAATTAATATTTCAAATGATGTGAGTGACGTCTGGATCAGGGTCATAGGCCTTACTTTCTAAATTTGGTCCAAAATAATAGTTTTAAGTAGATTTATTCATGGGCAAAAAAAAATTAAAAAGAGCATCTAGTTTAAGACTCTACAAACGCGGAGTCTCGGGGGTTGTGATAATTAATGCAATATCGTATGTATTAATAAAACGGTTTTTTGTCAATATCTCGGAAACCATCAACTTTATGAAAAAAGAATCAAACGAAAAATGTCAGAAGTTTTTTTTCCTAGAAAAATGTAGATTTGAAAATTTTGATATATTCAGCCATTTTCTCGAAAATCTGGAGAAACGGGCAAATACATATACATATACTGTTATTGCCTGCAGATCGGTGGCCTACAGAATAAGCTCATAAAGACGAAGGAAAAAGTTATTTACCAATTTTGGATCTGAACCCTAATTTGGGCGCTACAGGTATGCCAAAAATTGATAAATTTGTTCATTCACTGACTATCATTCGATAACCAGCAGTCAATGATAATCAGTAGATATTAGTATATTTCATTTAAAAAAACCAAGTAAAGAAGGGATATAAACTGATGTCATTGGATTATATTTTTTGAAAAAAAAACATTTAAAAAAAAACTAAAAAATTATTTCATTGGTTTTGGTCAAATTCCACTTTATTATATTTTTGCAAGAAAACATTAGATTATTAGTATCATTGGCTGCTGGTTATCGAATGATAGTCAGTGATTGAACAAATTTATCAATAACAGAACACCGTGTATATGCTAATAAACATTATTATCTTGAAACTGGATTGGATTTTTATAAAAATATTTTTCAGCCAAAAGTTGTCGGCAGTCGGAAATTTTTGCCCCTAAAAAAAATGTAAATTTTATACCTGAAGATACTAAAACCCGATAGTCTTACATCAATAGGATGTTAATGGATGTATTCTTCTAACAGTGGATGTATCTTAAACTGAGCAATAACCGATAATTTTAGTACCTATCCAGTTCGGTTTGATACATTGACTGATAAATGTCACGTGATTCTATTTAGGTATGTAGGAGTATGGATTTTAACACTAAAATTTACTTACATTTGTCAATTGGCCTTCGGATAAAGGATAAATAGTCTTATCTAATATATTTCGATTAGGATCAGTTGGATAAGACTCAGAAAAATTCATTGTTCGATCCCCGTGACGAAAACTCTAAAAATAATTTTTTGTTTTTAATTTTAACAAAATAATTAAATTTTCCAGAGTGTTTGTTTATTACTGATTTGATGAAAAAAAAAATTTCATAATAATTTAATTGATTTTAAATTTGTAATTTTAATTTTAAATTTCTTCAAAAATTGGAAAGATTGATTATTGCACATAAGTTTTACAGTTTTAAAAAACTTTTCAAAAGAAGAAACGAAAATGCCAGAAGAAAAAATTTTCGTTAAACATTGTTATATTATAACTATAATTATGTAAGTAAACTAAAAAAAATTTTAAATAATTGAAATAAAATTTTCTGGCTTTGTGGAACCCTTTTTATATATATATATACAATATACTTAACAATATCACGTCAAAAGAATTTAAAAAATTTTAATTCCTACTTTGTTAATTTTTATTTGTTAATAATATTTTTTTTTTTTTTTTTTAGTTCACAAATAATGCATAAAAATTAAAAAATCATGCATGTTTTGTTAACTTAATAGTACAATAAATGGGCCGGAAAATGTGGAAAAGTGGTGGAACAGCTCCGATTTCAAAAATTTTTTGTGTACGTGTTCCTTAGACCTTTAGGAACATTCAGCCGCATTACAAAAAAAAACTGAGAAAATTAGGGTAGTTTTCCCATCCCCAAAACTTCCCAAATAGTAACAGATCAAACAAATCAATATTTCACTTCAAAAACCGTCTCCCGACAGTTTTTGAGGTCTCTTTGTGCTCATATTGATGATTAACGACTCCGAAAACCGCGAGAAACAATTTCTGAGGTGAAATTCAGAATTTTCAATGTTTTTTATCATTGACACTTCAAGTGGTAGTTTTAATGGGGTTTCAACCATCAAAGTTACTTTTTGACCTTATATTCGTGATCGGCGACCCCAAAAACCCCCCGAAAGATGATATTCGAGGAAAAATTTTAATTTTTTCTCTGTTACTTCTAAGGGTGGCTTGGAACTATATTCAGTTGCTTTTTGCCCTCATTATCAGCGTCTTCAAAACCGCAGAGAGACAATTTCGAGGTGAAATTCAAAATTTTCAATTTTTTTTATTATTGACACTTCTAGGGGTTTTTTCAATGGGGTTGAAACCATCCTCAATTGCTTTTTGACCTTGAATTAATGAACAGCGAACCTAAAAGCTTCACAAGAGACGATTTCTAAAGCAAAATTTTGAATATAATAGTTTTTGTCTATCACTTCCCAGGGTAGTTTTAATGGGATTGCAACTGTATTTAGTTGCTTTTTAACCTCGAATTCATAATCAGCGAACTCAAAAACCTTCGGGAGACGATTTTCGAGTTGAAATATTGATTTTTTTCACTGTTACAATTTGGAGTGCTTTGGGGATGGGAAAACTACCCTAATTTCCTCAGTTTTTTCGTAATGCGAAGGTTAGTGCGGCTGAATGTTCCTAAAGGTCTAAGGAACACGTACACCAAAAATTTTTTAAATCGGAGCTGTTCCACCACTTTTCCACATTTGATGGTATTTTCCGGCTTATTTATTGCATTATAAAGTTGTTTCAGTCTTTTCTTAAAATTTCTTAAATATTAATATGAAATATTGGCGAAACATTTTTTTTTCATCTTTAATTGTTTATAGCTTTTGCAATTTTTTATGTCCTAAAAAACGCATCCGATCATTTTTCTAGACATCATTCCGAATACAACAAGCTATCACACGTATTTTTACGACCATTATCGCTATATTTCACCAATTTAAACTTGTTGGCTAGACTGTTCTGTAAAAACTGATTTTCAATTTTTCTTAATTTCGTTCTGTCCCATCCCATTTAAAAATAAAAACAGCAAACAAATAATCAAATTTAAGCTCCAATTGTCTTTATATAAACGCCTCAACATATTTTGTTTCCCCCCCTGATACAAAAAGGGTATTAATCAATTCGAATATTCGAGTTAATAAATTCGATTTGAAAGCGATTCAATTCGATTCATTAAAATTACAAATTTTTAAATTTTAGATGAACTAAAACTTAAAAAAAAGTTGGAGTTCTTAAAAATAAACCGAATTAAGACTTCAATGTGAAAGTAATTCGAAAAAATATTCAAACTTTTTTTAAAAATCTGATCTAAAATAAGACTTATATGCAATTTGTACATGTATATATGTTGTTACTGTTGCCTAGATATAGAGTAAAGGAAACTAAAAAAATTAATACAATCCTTTTTACAAAATTTTGCCTACTTTTAAGACATAAAATAATATTTTTATGCAATTTGCACATGTTTATATGTTGTTATTGTTGCCTAGATATAGAGGAAGAGGAAATGTAAAAAAATGATACAATTCTTTGTACAAAATCTTGACTTTTTTTAAGACATAAAATAATATTTTTATGCAATTTGCACATGTTTATATGGTGTTTCTGTTGTGTAGATGATGAGTCAAGAACCAAGCTATGAAAAATTTTCGATTAAATGACTTTGAAAGCGATTCAATAATGCAAATCTTTTATAAAGATCTACTTCCATTTCTATTCCCTTTTAATTAACTCGAAATCAAAGCGAAATGAACTCGACAATTTTAATTCGAATTGAATTCAACTTTTTTATCAGGGGCGCGGCCGTCAACATTGAAATGATTAAACTGTTTTCCGAAAAGACAAAAATTACATTATAATATAAATGTATGCTGTATGAGATTAAGTATTCTTTAAGACGGTTCTATACACATTTTTCAATAGCGTGAAATCATTATTTGATTGGCGTGAAACTTTGTAATTTTTTTAATACTCTTCTTAAATATTAATTGATAGAAAAAAATATTTATAAAGAAAAGCGGTTTTTCAGATAAGAATGCTTAAAGTTACTTTTGAATTTGAGAACATTTTATACCTAAGTTTCCAAAAATGGGTTTAAAAGGAATTAATCGCATTTGTCGGGGGTTTTTTAAATTTTGTTAATTTCACTTTACTTTTTCTTTTGTGAAAGTAGAGGCCGTTATCCATTTATTGGGATCAAGGATTATTATTATTATTACCTATATATTATGTCAAATATAAATCGATTATTACTTAATTCGCTTACCACGTGAACTTGAAGAATTACATCATTTTCTGTATTATTCAAAATTTCACCAAAAATAATTTGATTTAAATTAAATAAAATAACAATTAATATTAAATATAATTTAATATTTGACATTTTGAATATATTCTTTCTATCAAACCAAATATTACACAATTCAATCAGACACTGTTTTTCTCAAGAAAAGTCAGTTATTTTTAGTTAGTTGATGTAAAAAAAAAAAAAAAGTTACTTTATTTGATTTTATCTTTTTTTGTTATAGTTTTTTTACAATGTGTGCAACAGATTGTAATAAATATCATAGTGTAGTCGCTAAAGTGTTCCAAATTAGGCCAAGCAACTTTAATTTGTTATTAAAAGAAGAAATATATAGTCTAGTTAACAACTTCAAATTGGTGAAATACTCCGTGGAATGAAGCTGAAAATAGGGTACAACCTCCGAAATCCAAGTAACTAAGTCGATTTTGTTGAAATTTTGGAAATAAGCTCTACTTACCATCCTATTCAAAATAGCTATATCATACCGAAGGGCGCTTTTTATCCTAAGGGGGTGAAAACTACCCCTTAGTTCAAAAATGCAATAAAAATTAATAAAAAGTGTTTTAAGGGCTTTATAAGAGTGGGGAATGATAAATTATGTTGAATATGAGTTGTGCTATGATTTATCATTATAAGTTTAATTTTCAGAATGTTTCAACTCTTAATAATTACCATAAATTACGATGAAAAAAACGATTTTTCGACATTTTCACAAGATTCAATGCTTAAAACTCATGGAATTTTGTAATTAAGCTCTACAAACTATCCTCTTCAAAGTCTACCCTATGCCGATGTTTTATTTTTTCAATTAAGGGAGAAAATTACTCGTTATTAGAAAAATGCAATAAAAACAATTCAAAAGTGTTTCAAAGTGCTTTGCAGGATTGAGTATAATAAATTATGTTAAAAATACTTTGAAACATCATTCAATCCCAAAAAACATCCCCTTTATCCGTAGATCATCCCTTGTATTTATCAAAATGAATAAAAATGACAAATTTATCTTATTTATCGTTTACTTTTTTGCACATTTTGTAATTAGGCTCTACTTACAATCCTCTTCAAAGTCTGCCTCTCCCAAAGTGTACTTTTTACCCTTAGAGGGGAAAACTACCCCTTATAAAAAAATGTATAAAAAATAAATAAAAAGTGGTTTAAATTGCTTTGCTGGATTAGGTAATAATAAATCTTTGATTTTAAAATAAAGATGCAATTGAAATTTAGTATTTATACGACTATTATTTCTATTTTTCACCAATTTGAACTTGTTAACTAGACTAATAGGTCATCAATACAAAAAGAAGAATTCAACTTCTAAAATCTTGTCAAGACAGATAAAGAGCCGCAAAAGTCAAACAGCGCAGCGATAGAAAGTGGTTGTCCTCTATAGTTATAATTGCGACACTTGCACGACGGTTCTCTTATACACACATAAATTTGTGCATATTTAGTTTTTAACAACTTTACAAATTTAAAATTTAAAATAATAATACAGGTAATGGTTATTTTTTATTTTCATTAGGTTCAGTCAATATACCTAAATCTTTTATCAATGGGTTCAGGACCATGTACTAAATGCAAATAAACAAAATCCTTACAAATTTTGAGTGCCGCCTTTTTTTTTCCGCTTGCGTAAAATGCGTAATCGTACATTTTAATCCAAAAATGGTAGTAATCTATATTGTAGACAATTAAATTTAAATTAATAAGGTGGGGATAATAAATGGTGTTATTAAATCGAAAAGAAATTGGACATTAGAATTGGGAGGGGTGTGCGGTTTGTTCCAGGCCGTTCCCCAACTTGAAGCATTTATTAATCAGTTGTCATTATGAAACTACCATCATCGTGGATATTGAGATTATGCATATTTGTATATGAATATGTTATTCGAAGTGGCGAGCCGGTGGCTCAATATCAATCGAAATGATTCTATTTTAGAAACACAATCTTACGATGGCTTAATAAACTTTGGCTCTATAATTCAAAAATTGCCTCTTTTTTTCCAATATGAAGTCTTCTGTTGAAGATTAATAACCCAATGTAAGATTGTGTCTTAGGCGAAAAAAGAGTCTTTTCGACTGATATTGAGTGTCCGGCGGAATTTACACTGTACTGCACCGAACAAGAGAAATCATACGCGAATATAATAATAATAATAATGGGGGGTTTAACCTCCGTTTTTATGACAACCGCCTTATCACAGAAGCCATCCACATCATTATTTGTTAATCTTTATTTGTTGAATTTCATGTATGTTTACAATTACATTTTTGATGTGAGTGGAATCGGTTACTTCGTTCTTATCCAAGCGACGACAATGTGATCAATTCTACACTCCCATTAATTATAAATAGTTCACACTGCCGCTGCCTGGATTCGTACCCGCAACCTAAGTCTAAATAGTCTAACGTTCAAGGACTAATGCTTTAGACCGCTCGGCCATTTAGGCTCTTCATACCCGTTCTTAAGACCACGATGATGACTTCCTTAATAAAGCCAAAGACACTAGAGAACTCCTACAACTAGAAAACTTGCGATATGGTGAATTAGAGAGATGACTGCCAGTTAATTCCCCTGTGTCCTTGTCTAATTTATATGTCATTGGCTACATATTGTTTACATAATTGCTATTAAGTCAATAGTTAAAAAACGATTTATGGAATATTATTTAATACATTCAAAGTTAATTAAAAATGTAATATATATTGGAGAATATGCAAATCTGCATACTTTCTTTTTTCAAAAAAAATAATACAAAACTGTATATAACCTCTTTGTACAAAAGAAATATAATAGCAGACACAAAATCTCTATGTATCATATGATTATGTCATATGACTATGACAAGGACACAGAGGAACTCAGTGGCAGTTTTCTCTCTCTCTCATCATATCCGATCCTCTTTAAGTGTAATACAGGCAAGCAGATTCCTCGCATTCTCTATGTATATAAACTCTTTGAATACAACTGAAAAAGAAATGTATTAAGTTAAGAAGATATTGAAAAAAACTTCACATGCCTTTGTTTTTTTAATGGCTGTACTTAGTAGTAAATCCCAATCGAAAAAAGCGAGTATCTCGTGGATAACCAGTATAATTAAACCAAACCTATAACCTACCTCCATAATACTAGTTACAACCGTTTTTGGCTTAAGGTGCACGGAACTTAATTCTTTCGAAATACCTACCTCCCTATTGTCTGGACTATAGTATTTATCATCTAATTAAACAGATGTTACTTAAATCATTCTTTCATTGCCAATGTTGTGATTTTAATTAAATCACTTTACAAAAAGGTTTTACTGATTAACATATTTAACTGATTGGATTAGGGTAAGGTGTACTATAATGTTCTTCCTAAGAAAAAATGTAATTTATAGCCGAACTATTTGAGATATATATCATAATATCTATAACATCAAAATATTTTTGGTTCCTTTTTTTATTGGAAATATTGGATATTAAGTGTTGCAATATTGGTCCCAATTTTTTATGATTTCTTCAAGAACTTTTCAATATTTCTAACAAGTGATATTTAGGCTATATTATTTTTAGAGGCTGAGTGCACCTCCTTCATGCATATACCATGCACTACACCAGTCCGTAACTACTATTAATTAAATTAATTTTTGTTGTGACGGCGGGAATCGAATTAGCTACCCTAGGCATACCGTGAACGGAATTGGTTACGCTTTAGCCAACCGAGCTACTGAAATGAGCGTTTTTCGAGTACGGAATCCTAAACTCGCACTTGTAACATACCCAAGAACACTCTCCATTAAATTGCCTTTCAAACGAAACCAAACAGTTCACATAAAATATTAATTGTTCTTACATTGTTACATTGCATCAACGATTAGAAT
Source organism: Chrysoperla carnea (assembly GCF_905475395.1). Lineage (NCBI taxonomy): Eukaryota > Metazoa > Arthropoda > Insecta > Neuroptera > Chrysopidae > Chrysoperla > Chrysoperla carnea. The sequence goes on from NC_058337.1 coordinate 11,381,017, forward strand.
GAACACAAAAATCACTGGTGAAATCATCTAAATCAACACTTTCAAGACCTGCCAAATGAACATTTACTTATTATAATTTTACACACAATATAGGGATCATTTTAACCTATATAAAGGGGATCATTTTATCCGTTACAAAATATTTGAATATCGTCATAAAAACTGACCTTTAAATTTATTATACGCCTAACAAAATATTTTATAATATTATTAAAACTCAACAGAACTTATGAAAGAAACAATCAGTTGGCGAAAATAAACACAAAAAAATTTTACGTTAAAATTTGTCATTTCATAGATCAAAAGCAGTAAAATTACTTAATAGTTTTGTTACGAAACACCAAATATCTTATACATCGCCATAAATCTTTGTTTAACGATTAATTTGATCATGTTGAAACCATCTGTCGATAAATTTAGAAAATGGCTTTAATGGATCACTTAAAATAACGAGGAATATTATGTATTACTTTCCCCTAAAAAGAACCATCCTCAATTAATAATAACAATAGTAAAGAACATTAAAATTTAAATTAAAATCTGATGTGGACACTACACGACCTTATACGCTATAAACTAATTAAAATAATTTTTTTTTTTTATATTTCTGTGGAAATCTGACAATCAGAAATTTTCAATACAGCTACCGTACTATAAAGTACAATAAAAATAAAGATCACAACTGGATTTTATAATTAACCTAAATCCATAATATCAATATTCTAAGGCTACTGGTGAGTTATACCAGGGTTTCTTTAGTCGTGACGGAAAAAAATTTGGACTCTTGGAGAACTCGATAAATCAATTCCGTGCAATAGGTAACTAAAAAACAAGTGAAAACAAACAATTGACTGAGTTAATTGTTGAAATACCATGCATAGTCAGTGTTGATTTCTTTATCACATAACACATACAAACATGTGACACATACATAACTGATAATCAAGTATAATACATATTATAAAATTTTCGCCTAATTGGCGCCCTCGCGGGTAAACAGTGATATTTACGAAAAAATGTTTCAAACAAAAGTTGTTTAATTTTTGATAAGGAACATTTTTTACTTTTAAACTTTTGTTCTATCTCTAACGGTTTACAAGATGGGTCCTACGGACCCAATACCCAATTGACCTATGATGATCATTTACGAACTGGACCTCACTTTTTACGTCCTAAGTACGCTGTAAAAATTTCAGCTCGATATTTTTTTCGTTTTTGAGTTATCGTGTCCACAGACGGACGGACAGCCGGAAATGGACTAATTAGGTGATTTTTTGAACACCTATGACAAAATTTTTTTCCTAGCATCATTATTTTTAAGCGTTACAAACTTGGGACTAAACTTAATATACTATGTATATTTCATTTATACATGGTATAAAAACACGCATATAACAAGTGACGAGCCTAGAGTATCGTGTCGCTGTCGTGTGTAGTGTGAATTTTAGTTATACGTGTGTAGTGTAAATTTTAGAATGAGCGTGTTTTCTTGCTACCGGAAAATAGTACCACTAAAATAAGAAACCGCCTATCAGATGATGCTGTTAATTTGATTTCTTTGTTGACTATTTTGCAGGTTACTAGCTTAGATTAAGTTGGTATACTATGCTCAAATTAAAAGAATAGTATTGAAAGTTAATTATGATTTGTTTAGTCGAAAGTCTGTGATGTTATTAACATAATAGATTAAAAATATAATAAACAAGTGTAATTTACAAAATTTTAAAAACCCCCGACAAATGCAATTTATTCCTTGTAAATCGATTTTTGGAAACTTAGTTATAAAATGTTCTCAATCAAGGCAGTTCGATCGTTTAAGGGCTACGATGCCACTAACAAACACATAGACGCACAGATAATAAACTTTAAAATTATAACACTCCTTATTAAATCATTATCAAAGTGATGGTCAAGGACATCAGATAAGATGAAAAGGATACTTAGAGAGCAATCATTTTTTGAGACAAATTTTTGGTCATATTTTAATTGAAATTGAAATATTTGTGTTGACCTTGTTCTTTAATTTGTGTTAAAATTATACGTCATGCCTTTTCCAAACTGAATCAATTTTGAAGGCCATCAAAAGAAAGAAACATAGCTAAGAACGCTCTCCGTTAAATTACCTTCCAAATGAAACCAAAACAATTAAAATCGGTTCATCCGTTTAGGCGCTTCGATGCCACAGACAGGCAAACACACAAATAGCGGTCAAACTTATTACACCCCTTTTTTTAATTCGGGGGTTAAAAAGGCATTTTTAGTTTAATTTGGTAGCAAAAAGTTTGTTTTGTTAAACAATATTTCATAGTTATCTAAATATGTGTTAGTAATTTTGTTGATGTAATTTTACTAATTATTTTTATTTACCAGTAGCACTCGCGTCAACCGTTCGGTAATCTTTAGTCGCGTGGTAAGAGATTTGCTCAAGCATTCTACACATGCGTCAAATATTTCACGCGTAAAATATTCTTTAACATTGTAAATCATAACTTCTACATAGTTTTAAATAAATGTATTTTTTAATACCATAGCTAATTAAAAATAGTTTATTGCGTGATTATTGAAAGATGTTTCAGAGTGAAAATATTAGAGCAGAGAAATAATCGAAATGATTAAATTCATTATAAATAATTTTACCATATTCCAAGTCGCAAGTTCTATCACAAGTTTTTTTTAACTTACTGACTCTCTTACTGGCAGGGCTGCCAGTAGAGCCAACTTATTTTATACCGCTCGGTCACTGAAATTATACAGAATCTAATCTCATTATACAAAGCGACAAAATTGTTAAAAAATAGTCTGTAAACAGTTCCAGTAGCAAGTGGCGATGGGTTAAAAAGTCACTTTTACGTTTACTTGTAATGCTAACGAATATTACTCAGAGAGCGACAATTTCGATTAAGAAATGTTCGATCTCTCGTTATCTCAAATCGATATTTTAACTCTCACAAGATTTACTTGTAGTTTGAATTTTTATTTTTGTATCCAATTATACGAGGCAATCCGCTATATCAACTGGATACATAAAATAACCATATTATACACTTTTTACTGGAGAGAAATTCGTTCCGTTGTAGACTTCCGATACACTGCGCACTGCCAAACGCAGACACACGCGTCTGACTCATACTTAAAAACTGAAGTGAAGTAAAATGAGTAATCGCGATATTCTATTATGCCTATTAGCTAAAAAAAAAAAATTGAAGAAGTAGAAATTCTATTTTAACAATTGATGCTTGATGGTAATGCTGAAGTCCATTATTTAAAACAAGGAAAGATGAAGGTTTCTTTGCAAAACTTATCAACTCCTTCAAGTTGCAGCCGCAGTGACGCATCTACGACAATACTTGCATTAGACTTCATAAGAGCAGTTTACTGCGTCAGCCCTTAAAGGAATTAATGATGTCATAAAACGTGATAAATCACTGCCATTTTACTACTGCAAGTACTGGCATTTTAGAGATAAGCTACTATTAGAGTTTTGGTCACGTGATCAAAATCAAACAGCGACAGTTTTATATCATTTCGTGCCAATTATTAATATAAATAAATTATTCAACATAATTATAAAATGTTGTGTAAAATTTTGTTAAAAAATGGTAGGCATTATAGAACGGCCAATAATAACAGATTTCTCATATGACATTATATAGTCTACCTCGTCGAGTACTCAAAATATAGCTTATTACAAGCTACGAAAGCGTAAAAGTTTGCGATCCTAGGTGTGATAGCATTTGCAATAAAAATTGCAAAAAGTCATAAAAAGTGAATTTTTAATTGTTTTATACATATTGTTTTATTGTATAAAAATAGACAGCAAAATAGAGACGCCTACGCATTGGCAGACGGTTTCATGTAATATTTAAGTGTTTATAAATAATTTGAAATTGTATAAATGGACAATTATTTTTAAAACCGAATATTCCATTCCTAGCAATGAAAACGAAAATTTTTTAAAAATATATTGTATAAAATGACGTAACAAATAGGGAACGCAAACATATTAATTATGAAAACGTTTTTAATGTTTAATGGTATTATTATCATAGGCATTATACATTGAAAATGTATGCATGAAAAAATTGAATTTTAGTTTTTGGCGATTTCAACAATGTTTTTCCATTGCAATGATACGTTTTTATTTTTTTAAATTAAAATATACATCCTTACGAAGAAAATGAGATCATGTTCAACTCTTTGCGATGAAAAAAAATAGATTGTTCATCCAGCTAAAGAAAGGGGTGGTTTTTGCTAAAAAATTGAATATCTCAAAAACTATTCAACTTTTTTAAAAAAAGCACGTTTCCTGAAAATTTCAAAATTTTCCGATTTTTTTTCTAAAAAAAAGAAGTCAAAAACAAAAAAATTAGTTTTTTTAAATTTTACTCGTTAAATTTGAGGTTATGTAAAAGAAATGGTAAATACAAAAGTTATAGATTTTTTTATTACCAAGAACTTTCCAATTTAACTTTTTTCTAAAAAATAAATACTTTAGCCACAAATCGCTAAAAACCATTTGTTACGCCTTTTCACCCCCCGGCGCACCCCTTTTCGGCTAAATCCAGCTGTTTTAAGTTTGTTTCCTGAGTTATATATATTAATATTATGTCCTACACAAAAAAACGGGCCCGATCCTGCAACTAATTTTTTCCAAATTTAACTAATATCAGAGGTATTCAGATTGGTGTATAAATTAAGAAGGCATTGTTGTTTCAGAGAGGACCATGTATGTACATCATAGACATAGGAAAAGTAAGGACGGAGTATAAAGCTGTATAATACATTTGTATAATGGTCTCTCACTCTCTGATACAATTACACTTTTCCCGCTACACGAGCGCCATTATAGCACTTTTATTAAATGCTATTTTGTGGACACTTTTTGAGTCAAGAGTCAAAAGATCGTGTAAGATTGTACTCCTTCCCTCTACCCTCCAAGTTTTAACAGAAGTGCGCAAAGCAATAAGAATAGGATAGATATATAAACATCAATCCCCCAATTTCAGAACTGGTATTTGATGTTAGCAGCTGAACACTTTTTTACTTTAGCCCCTATCTAAGGGTACGTTCCGAAATACACTGAGACCAATGTAAGATATGACATTTATTCAGTGTAGTGCGAAGCCGTTCCTTTTTAGTCAGCTATACTGGTTACTGGGCCAAGCAGGACCAAGCTGGGGCCATCTTAGTCTTCATCACAACTATAGATGACGTCGCCCAGAAGCTAAGGAAAGTCGGTGGTACTCGTTATGACACTATTTCCGAAAAAAAATATCGATCCTAAGAAAAAAATGATAAGGATTAAAAGTGTAGGAAATTCAATTTCAAAAAACTTTGGTAATAACCATTTTTCGTGTAAAATTAAAAATAAACGAGTTATGTAACAAACAATAATCACGACCCCCTTTTTTCGAGTCTAAATCGAAAAATATCGATCCTAGGAAATAATTGATAAGAACTAAAATTGTATAATTGTAAAGTTGAAAATAAACGTGTTATTTAATAAATAAAATACATACAAACTATGTCAAGACAGTGTGAAAATATGAAATACTTAATAATTGACATCATGGGCTACTAGCCAGTAAAAATAGTTTTTAAATTACTTCAAATATGGTGACTTTTTAACCATTTTTTTCATAGTGTTTTTTATTATTAAAAATGCGTAATTTTCGAGTTACCTAAATTTTCATAAAAAGTTAACAAAAAGTATTTCAATTTTTCATGAAAAAGATCTATTGCTGTTCTTTAAAAAAAAGAAAAGTTAATCTTTTTAAGTTAAACTTTTATTATTATCACGAGACATTCTAGTCGGATTAGTAAATTTTAAGGCAAGCTTCTTCATGAGGTTACATCTTTAGGCGTGAATTATTCTTTCTATTGGATAAATGAAAATGAAAATGGATTATATACAGGAAATAATTTTAAATTAAAAGAAGTTAAAATTCTAATTAATTTGGTTTTATTGTATAATGTGTAGGATGATTATTTATTTTAAGTACATCATTTTTAAGTATTGTACATGATTAAAATTAAAAAACCAACATTTATTCTTTACACTTTATTTTAAACTACTTTATTTATCATTTTTCCGATACCATCAATTTCACTTTCAATTACATCACCTTTTTGTAAATATAGAGGAGGATTTCTAAACACACCCACTCCAGCAGGTGTCCCTGTTAAAATTACATCACCTGGGTATAATGTAAATAACCTAGAAAAAAATCGAAGGTGTTATTATAAATCTAGTAAATTATTAGTGTAATTACCGATGAAATCTCAACGCGATTTACTGACGTAATTTACAATTATTCGTTTGTGAGCTACTATGGCCAACAATCTGAACACTTTCGATAAATAGCAGTTTTCTACATTTGCTCACATCAGGCCCGTGTCCAGGAATCATCCCAAGGTGAAGGGTTCAAACTTTTGTTCATCATGCTAGGCCATAAAGTCAATAAAGACAAGAAACTATTTTTTAAAAACTTTTCCAAAACTCTGTACGCGACCTCATTTTAGACGACACAAAAATGGACTTTGATTTTCAAAACCCAAACAATCCCACCGTGTGTAACGACCTGGCTCACATTTTTTTGAATTTTTCCCGAATCATAAACACAAGATGGCAATCGAATTAATTAATTTGAAATTCCTTCACTTCCATGTTGATAAGAAAAATTCCCTGACCGTTTTTATTATCATAATTTGTGAAAACACACCCAATAATAAACCATAATTGCAATTTTACCGTTTTCCTGGATATTCTTATGAATTGGAAAATAAAACCAAAAAATATAAAAATAAAACACGAGATGGCGTTCTACTTTACTAGCGTATAAAGGAATCGGGTTGGGTGCTGCAAAATGAACTCCTGGACCAAATAACAAATATTTCCACCAGTTCCTGAAGAATTACTGAATTACTTAAGATAATACTTTTTACTCGTAAGTATGATGAAGAGAGTGCATTTGCAACGCAAATTCTAAGAGGCCTAGAAAAAAACAAAGATGATGACAATGAAAAAGACATTTTCACATGCCCGGAAGATGACGACGATGAAGAAGGAGAAAAGGGAAACTAATACTTTTGTTTTTAAAATAATAAAAAATACGGTTGGTTGTATGAAAACTTTTTGTGAACAAAATTTGTCGTAAATTTTATGCTCTACGATTTTCATAATAAATGTTAACACCATTGGAGCAATAGAAACCGAGATAAACGCGAAAAACTGATTTTTGTAAACATTGGCCTTGAATAATTTACGGCGCAGGCGCGAGATTTTATGAGACTTTTGAGACCACTTAAAGAACACCAAAATGAAGGGCAGATTATTATCTCTCACTCTGAGGTGAAATCCTAACATGACTGCATTATATCCGAACATTTTCATTTAAAATAACGCATTTAATCATCAAAAAAAAAAAAAATTATAATGTTTAAAATTAAATTTTTCTGGTATGAGTTTGTTTATGGGCAAATTAAATCGCTTCGGAGAGTAAATGATTTATCACAAACTTCACAAGAAAAGTTTTTCTCCAGTGTGAGTCACTTTATATGCTTCTAAACCGTTTTTCTGAGGAAATGATTTATCGACAAGTTTGAGAGGAAAAAGGTTTTTCTCCAGTATGAGTCCGTTTGTGATACTCTAAACCTTTTTTGTAAAAAAATGATTTATCACAAACTTCACAAGAAAAACGTTTTTATCCAGTATGAGTCCGTTTATGTGTTGTTAAATTGCTTCGCTGAGTAAATGATTTATCACAAACTTCACAAGAAAAAGGTTTTTCTCCAGTATGAGTCCGTTTATGTGCTGTTAAAGTGGCTCGGTGAGTAAATGATTTACCACAAACTTCGCAGTAATTAATTTTTTCTCCAGTATGAATCCGTTTATGTTCTTTTAAACGGGTTCGCCGAGTAAATGATTTATCACAAACTTCACAAGAAAAAGGTTTTTCTCCAGTATGAGTCCGTTTATGTTTTTTTAAACTGTCTTGGTGAGCAAATGATTTATCACAAACTTCACAAGAAAAAGGTTTTTCTCCAGTATGAGTCCGTTTATGTGCTGTTAAAGTGGCTGGCTGAGTAAATGATTTATCACAAACTTCACAAGAAAAAGGTTTTTCTCCAGTATGAGTCCGTTTATGTTTTTTTAAACTGTCTTGCTGAGCAAATGATTTACCACAAACTTCACAAGGAAAAGGTTTTTCTCCAGTATGAGTCCGTTTGTGATACTCTAAACCTTTTTTGTGAAAAAATGATTTATCACAAACATCACAAGAAAAAGGATTTTCTCCAGTATGAGTCCGTTTATGTGCTGTTAAAGTGGCTGGCTGAGTAAATGATTTATCACAAACTTCACAAGAAAAAGGTTTTTCTCCAGTATGAGTCCGTTTATGTTTTTTTAAACTGTCTTGCTGAGCAAATGATTTACCACAAACTTCACAAGGAAAAGGTTTTTCTCCAGTATGAGTCCGTTTGTGATACTCTAAACCTTTTTTGTGAAAAAATGATTTATCACAAACATCACAAGAAAAAGGATTTTCTCCAGTATGAGTCCGTTTATGTGCTGTTAAAGTGGCTGGCTGAGTAAATGATTTATCACAAACTTCACAAGAAAAAGGTTTTTCTCCAGTATGAGTCCGTTTATGTTTTTTTAAACTGTCTTGGTGAGCAAATGATTTATCACAAACTTCACAAGAAAAAGGTTTTTCTCCAGTATGAGTCCGTTTATGTGCTGTTAAAGTGGCTGGCTGAGTAAATGATTTATCACAAACTTCACAAGAAAAAGGTTTTTCTCCAGTATGAGTCCGTTTATGTTTTTTTAAACTGTCTTGGTGAGCAAATGATTTATCACAAACTTCACAAGAAAAAGGTTTTTCTCCAGTATGAGTCCGTTTATGTGCTGTTAAAGTGGCTGGCTGAGTAAATGATTTATCACAAACTTCACAAGAAAAAGGTTTTTCTCCAGTATGAGTCCGTTTATGTTTTTTTAAACTGTCTTGCTGAGCAAATGATTTACCACAAACTTCACAAGGAAAAGGTTTTTCTCCAGTATGAGTCCGTTTGTGATACTCTAAACCTTTTTTGTGAAAAAATGATTTATCACAAACATCACAAGAAAAAGGATTTTCTCCAGTATGAGTCCGTTTATGTGCTGTTAAAGTGGCTCGGTGAGTAAATGATTTACCACAAACTTCACAATAAATAGGTTTTTCTCCAGTATGAATCCGTTTATGTTCTTTTAAACGGGTTCGCCGAGTAAATGATTTATCACAAACTTCACAAGAAAAAAGTTTTTCTCCAGTGTGTATTCGTTTATGTTCAATTAAACGGTATTGATCAGCTAATTTTGCATGACAAACGTCACATGAAATATTCTTGTCTTCTTTTTGAATTGATTGATGTTCTAAATCATTTTCATCAAATATTTCATCTTTTATAATAAATTCTGTATTTAATTGATGTTCAAGTTTAATTTTTTTATATTTATCCATGGAAACTTCTTCATTAAAATCAATCCGTTTGTGTTTTGCTGTAACATTTTTTTCTAGTATTTCCTTTTTAATTATTTCATGATCTTCCGTTGTATTATTTTCTTCTTTAATTGATTCATGTTCCATAGAATCACTTTCATCAAATATTTCATTTTTAATTATAAATTCACTGTGTAACTCTTTTTTAAATTTAAAGTTTTGATCTTCCGTTGTATTATTTTCTTCTTTAATTGATTTATGTTCCATAGAATCACTTTCATCAAATATTTCATTTTTAATTATAAATTCACTGTGTAACTCTTTTTTAAATTTAAAGTTTTGATCTTCCGTTGTATTATTTTCTTCTTTAATTGATTTATGTTCCATAGAATCACTTTCATCAAATATTTCATTTTTAATTATAAATTCACTGTGTAACTCTTTTTTAAATTTAAAGTTTTGATCTTCCGTTGTATTATTTTCTTCTTTAATTGATTTATGTTCCATAGAATCACTTTCATCAAATATTTCATTTTTAATTATAAATTCACTGTGTAACTCTTTTTTAAATTTAAAGTTTTTTCATCGATAAAAGAATGATTATTTACATTATCAAATAAATTATTTTCCATTTCTTTTATTCGGTTCACTCAAATTATGACAATATACCAAAAAGGTTTGATATTACTTCTATGCAATTTACAAATAACGCCATTCGCAATATTTTTAAGAATGGAGGCTCAAAGACTATAGGATAGACAAGAAGCAGAAGTATAATTATAAGTGACATCTGGAGTCTGAGGCGATCAACATACGCTGAAATCTCGTATCCTTGTTACATTATGGGAACTTTTTAGATAAATTTAGTTCCGATTCTGCTACCTGTAGCGCTGATTTAAACAAAAACAAAGAAAAAATATATGTTGTACTCTATGTTATCGACTATAAATAGTTTTGTCTACTGTCATTATGTTTATTTACAAAATAATTTTTGTATAGATACCATAGAATATATAACCTTACGGATAGAATGTAATCTCAACTAATTTATCAAATTGTGCGCTACAGACGTCTAAAGGTTGAACTAAAATTAATTTAGCAGGGAACTCCACCACATATTATTTCCTTTTAAATTGTTTATATTAATATTATTTAAATGTTATATGTAAACAAAAACAAATACCAATTTAAATAAAATAATTTTATTATATACATTAAAAATACATAACAATAAATAAATAAATACATTAAAAAAAAAAACAAACAAAAAATACATTACAATACATTTTGTTAAAATATATCCCCTTAAGGACCCACAATAAAAATATTTAGCTAGATTATAAAATTATTAATTAGCTAGACCGGTTTCGATTGCTTTGGCAATCCTCTTCAGTAGCATTAAACCTCTTAAAATTAAAAAATCTTAAAATTAGAAAAATTAAAAAATATTTAAAAAACCGAAAGAGACCGCATCACACTGAAACAAATAATAATAAAATATTACCCTTAAAATTAAAATAAAATTATTTACCCGATTATAATAATAATAAATCTTTAAGTTACACCCTCTAAAACAATGTAACTGCCTGCTTTCACCTAAAACACAATAAAATATTAAGTTTTAATCCTAAGATAGGATTATCGTTATAAATATGTCAAAAAACCAAGGGATTAAACCTGAAAATAAAATATAAGATAAAACATTACAATAAATAAATTTACATTAATTTTCTAACAAAATATTTTAATAAAATTAAATGGGACGATTTTAGGACATCCTCACTATATCTAACAACCGAAAAATACCCAAACATAAAAGATTTGTTAATTATTTACTTTTTAGCATGTTTGTACTGGTCATGCAACTTCTTCGCGATTTTATACAAGCTACTACTATTGAAAGGCAAAGATCTTAAATCTTTACCGGCCAATATACTATTAAATCCGTTAAAATAAGTGAACACAATCATCTTGCAAAAATTATGCACAATATTAAATTTCAACTCCGTAGAATGCTCGCATTCTACGAAGTTGAAATTTACGTTCTGAAAAACCGTTTTCCTAATCACTTTTAACAAATGTTTTTTGTTTGGGTCATTTTTCAAAATAAATTTGGCAATATTATACGCCTTAGTCATATTTAATAAAAATTTACTATTTATATAATTAAGCCTAGTAGCAACGGCCCCCCCAAACTCTTTTTCGCGCACAAAATTTAAAAATTCATTTTCCTCCTCCTGCTGCAAAAACACATTATACTTACACTTCTCACACTTTTTTATTTTAATGTTTTTTAAGATGTACCCGCCTACATATGCAATAGCATTTTTTTCTAAATCATTGAAAATATTACTCAAAACTTCAGATGGAATCTCAACCGCTGTAATCTCCGCTTCTCCTCTCTCCTGATTTTCACTCTAATAAGAAAAAAAAAAACATTAGTAACAAATAAAAGTAATTTTTTGTAACTGTTTTCAGAAAATTTTAAAATCGATAAAAATAACTATTCTAACTATAATTTTTTAGAAACGTAGAAACATAATCAAGTTCTTAAATAAATTTAACAAAAGTTATCAATAATTGTTAATAATCAAAAGTTATTATTTACCTGTAGGATAAATGTTTGCAATGGAATCAGCAAATCCGACCCATCATCTTCACAATTCCCTCCCACAGAATGTTTACTAACTAAGTTAGTGACCAGAAGAGATTTGTAAAACGGTCCAAAAGCATGGCACGATGGATTCGACCACCGACTTCCTCGTTGACAAACTTTACCGAAAAAATTCTCTAAAGGATCTTGGTTCAAAAACCTGGGAACCAACGTCTTTATTCCAAGATCCTTTAATTTATTCGGACCAGGAACAGCTAATTCTTTCAAACTACCAGGCTCTTGAACCAATTCATTTGGCCTTGAAACATTCACCTCCAAAGTAGAATACGCCTCTTCCACATCTGCATTTCTCTGGACTTCTGGAAGAGTAAAAATAAATATGATATAAAAAACCATTTTTCGAACACGAAACGTCTCCTTGAATCATAGTTTACTTGATTCGAATGAAAAATTTCCTATTTTTTGATTATAAATATAGCTTTACAAATTAATTTCCTTTAAATTTCGTATTCTAATAGTATTTATTCTTCGATTATTTGATAATCAAAAGTTTCATAAATATTTGCAAAAAATAAAAATGGTATTTTATTGAAAATAAAATTTGTAATAACACTTTCGATCTTCTAGATCTAGAGTAAAAAAAAAAAAATTTTAATAATGAAATTATAAACAGACTGTGTTCTTAAAAACAATTGTCAATTTAAACAAAAATTGAAATAATTGTTTTATTTTAGAAATACCGTTTTGTAATTTACACAAAAATGAATTTAAAAGCTACATATCGAACATATTTAAGTGACGTATAATATTTATTTTTTTTAATGGTACGATCAACTACTTATTATCGATTATTTATTAACAATCAACTATCCTACAAAATAGAACTCGTGTATCAGAAATTGGCATAAAATTAAAATAATCGGATTCAAAAAAATTCAATTTGAGTTTGTTTATTTACATTGAGTTGATTGGTAATAGTAAACTTATACAGTTATAAGATTACTTTCAAAATTAAAAAGCGTTCATATAAAGAAAACGTTTTTGTAAAAAATTATATTCTTTTGATCACGATTTATGTTATTTTATATAACTTCATTGGATTATAACTATTTATCTTACCTTTATTAACCGGCAAAGCAGTCTTTTTAAGATTTGTAACATTGTGAAATGTAGCATATTTCATTTCTTCCGGAAAGTGTTTATCGCAAATACGGTAAGATTTTCGTTTTGAAATATCCAAGTCCGGACGTCCAATGAATGTAGCCCAAATCTTAAATCGCTGTGGACAAAAATAATAGTTATCATTTGCGTTTGTATTGAAACTTCTTAAAAATTACACGTCTTAATTATAAGAAACTATGTATTCGACCACTTAATTTAGTGAAATATAATCATACCATTTATAAAAATTTTTGTCATTAAATGATGTACACATTTATTAACAATATTCCAATAATTCACACATTAGATTTTTTAGGTTGGAATTTTGTGTTTTTTTTATTAAATTTATAAAAAAAAAACTAAACAATTGTAAGAAATGACATACTTGTTGACTTAATTTAGTAAATATACTCAACTCATGCCATCATTGGAATTTATTATTTAAATAAACATTTATTAACAGTAACATGATACGTCCACATGAGATTTTTAGGTTAGGTTACAATTTTTTGTATTAAAATTTATAAAAAACCAAACATTTTAAAATTGTAAGAAATTATGTATTCGTTCAACTTAATTTATAATGAAATATACTCATTTCATGATTGGATATCTTTTTAGAAATTCAATAATGTACACATTTAATAACAATAATCTAATATTTCCATATGAGTTTATTAAGTTAAAAATTCAATAAATAATAATTTGAATATGTACTTACATTATCGCCAGGTAACACATGCATTTTTGTTTCACTAACTTTACTTTCGCATCCAGGTACACCACAATTGATTCCCATTTTTATTTATTAAATATTTTAATAATTCACAAATAATAAATTTAAATGTATCTATCAGTATCTATCATACGCTGAAATCTCGTATCCTTGTTACATTATGGGAACTTTTTAGATAAATTTAGTTCCGATTCTGCTACCTGTAGCGCTGATTTAAACAAAAACAAAGAAAAAATATATGTTGTACTCTATGTTATCGACTATAAATAGTTTTGTCTACTGTCATTATGTTTATTTACAAAATAATTTTTGTATAGATACTGATAGATACATTTAAATTTATTATTTGTGAATTATTAAAATATTTAATAAATAAAAATGGGAATCAATTGTGGTGTACCTGGATGCGAAAGTAAAGTTAGTGAAACAAAAATGCATGTGTTACCTGGCGATAATGTAAGTACATATTCAAATTATTATTTATTGAATTTTTAACTTAATAAACTCATATGGAAATATTAGATTATTGTTATTAAATGTGTACATTATTGAATTTCTAAAAAGATATCCAATCATGAAATGAGTATATTTCATTATAAATTAAGTTGAACGAATACATAATTTCTTACAATTTTAAAATGTTTGGTTTTTTATAAATTTTAATACAAAAAATTGTAACCTAACCTAAAAATCTCATGTGGACGTATCATGTTACTGTTAATAAATGTTTATTTAAATAATAAATTCCAATGATGGCATGAGTTGAGTATATTTACTAAATTAAGTCAACAAGTATGTCATTTCTTACAATTGTTTAGTTTTTTTTTTATAAATTTAATAAAAAAAACACAAAATTCCAACCTAAAAAATCTAATGTGTGAATTATTGGAATATTGTTAATAAATGTGTACATCATTTAATGACAAAAATTTTTATAAATGGTATGATTATATTTCACTAAATTAAGTGGTCGAATACATAGTTTCTTATAATTAAGACGTGTAATTTTTAAGAAGTTTCAATACAAACGCAAATGATAACTATTATTTTTGTCCACAGCGATTTAAGATTTGGGCTACATTCATTGGACGTCCGGACTTGGATATTTCAAAACGAAAATCTTACCGTATTTGCGATAAACACTTTCCGGAAGAAATGAAATATGCTACATTTCACAATGTTACAAATCTTAAAAAGACTGCTTTGCCGGTTAATAAAGGTAAGATAAATAGTTATAATCCAATGAAGTTATATAAAATAACATAAATCGTGATCAAAAGAATATAATTTTTTACAAAAACGTTTTCTTTATATGAACGCTTTTTAATTTTGAAAGTAATCTTATAACTGTATAAGTTTACTATTACCAATCAACTCAATGTAAATAAACAAACTCAAATTGAATTTTTTTGAATCCGATTATTTTAATTTTATGCCAATTTCTGATACACGAGTTCTATTTTGTAGGATAGTTGATTGTTAATAAATAATCGATAATAAGTAGTTGATCGTACCATTAAAAAAAATAAATATTATACGTCACTTAAATATGTTCGATATGTAGCTTTTAAATTCATTTTTGTGTAAATTACAAAACGGTATTTCTAAAATAAAACAATTATTTCAATTTTTGTTTAAATTGACAATTGTTTTTAAGAACACAGTCTGTTTATAATTTCATTATTAAAATTTTTTTTTTTTTACTCTAGATCTAGAAGATCGAAAGTGTTATTACAAATTTTATTTTCAATAAAATACCATTTTTATTTTTTGCAAATATTTATGAAACTTTTGATTATCAAATAATCGAAGAATAAATACTATTAGAATACGAAATTTAAAGGAAATTAATTTGTAAAGCTATATTTATAATCAAAAAATAGGAAATTTTTCATTCGAATCAAGTAAACTATGATTCAAGGAGACGTTTCGTGTTCGAAAAATGGTTTTTTATATCATATTTATTTTTACTCTTCCAGAAGTCCAGAGAAATGCAGATGTGGAAGAGGCGTATTCTACTTTGGAGGTGAATGTTTCAAGGCCAAATGAATTGGTTCAAGAGCCTGGTAGTTTGAAAGAATTAGCTGTTCCTGGTCCGAATAAATTAAAGGATCTTGGAATAAAGACGTTGGTTCCCAGGTTTTTGAACCAAGATCCTTTAGAGAATTTTTTCGGTAAAGTTTGTCAACGAGGAAGTCGGTGGTCGAATCCATCGTGCCATGCTTTTGGACCGTTTTACAAATCTCTTCTGGTCACTAACTTAGTTAGTAAACATTCTGTGGGAGGGAATTGTGAAGATGATGGGTCGGATTTGCTGATTCCATTGCAAACATTTATCCTACAGGTAAATAATAACTTTTGATTATTAACAATTATTGATAACTTTTGTTAAATTTATTTAAGAACTTGATTATGTTTCTACGTTTCTAAAAAATTATAGTTAGAATAGTTATTTTTATCGATTTTAAAATTTTCTGAAAACAGTTACAAAAAATTACTTTTATTTGTTACTAATGTTTTTTTTTTTCTTATTAGAGTGAAAATCAGGAGAGAGGAGAAGCGGAGATTACAGCGGTTGAGATTCCATCTGAAGTTTTGAGTAATATTTTCAATGATTTAGAAAAAAATGCTATTGCATATGTAGGCGGGTACATCTTAAAAAACATTAAAATAAAAAAGTGTGAGAAGTGTAAGTATAATGTGTTTTTGCAGCAGGAGGAGGAAAATGAATTTTTAAATTTTGTGCGCGAAAAAGAGTTTGGGGGGGCCGTTGCTACTAGGCTTAATTATATAAATAGTAAATTTTTATTAAATATGACTAAGGCGTATAATATTGCCAAATTTATTTTGAAAAATGACCCAAACAAAAAACATTTGTTAAAAGTGATTAGGAAAACGGTTTTTCAGAACGTAAATTTCAACTTCGTAGAATGCGAGCATTCTACGGAGTTGAAATTTAATATTGTGCATAATTTTTGCAAGATGATTGTGTTCACTTATTTTAACGGATTTAATAGTATATTGGCCGGTAAAGATTTAAGATCTTTGCCTTTCAATAGTAGTAGCTTGTATAAAATCGCGAAGAAGTTGCATGACCAGTACAAACATGCTAAAAAGTAAATAATTAACAAATCTTTTATGTTTGGGTATTTTTCGGTTGTTAGATATAGTGAGGATGTCCTAAAATCGTCCCATTTAATTTTATTAAAATATTTTGTTAGAAAATTAATGTAAATTTATTTATTGTAATGTTTTATCTTATATTTTATTTTCAGGTTTAATCCCTTGGTTTTTTGACATATTTATAACGATAATCCTATCTTAGGATTAAAACTTAATATTTTATTGTGTTTTAGGTGAAAGCAGGCAGTTACATTGTTTTAGAGGGTGTAACTTAAAGATTTATTATTATTATAATCGGGTAAATAATTTTATTTTAATTTTAAGGGTAATATTTTATTATTATTTGTTTCAGTGTGATGCGGTCTCTTTCGGTTTTTTAAATATTTTTTAATTTTTCTAATTTTAAGATTTTTTAATTTTAAGAGGTTTAATGCTACTGAAGAGGATTGCCAAAGCAATCGAAACCGGTCTAGCTAATTAATAATTTTATAATCTAGCTAAATATTTTTATTGTGGGTCCTTAAGGGGATATATTTTAACAAAATGTATTGTAATGTATTTTTTGTTTGTTTTTTTTTTTAATGTATTTATTTATTTATTGTTATGTATTTTTAATGTATATAATAAAATTATTTTATTTAAATTGGTATTTGTTTTTGTTTACATATAACATTTAAATAATATTAATATAAACAATTTAAAAGGAAATAATATGTGGTGGAGTTCCCTGCTAAATTAATTTTAGTTCAACCTTTAGACGTCTGTAGCGCACAATTTGATAAATTAGTTGAGATTACATTCTATCCGTAAGGTTATATATTCTATGGGCGATCAACTATTAAGTTTGTAGGCCTTTGCGGGTATGGCTATTAAGTTTAACTACTTTGCGGGGGTGACTATTAACTATTAAGTTTGAAAGCCTGACTCGGTAGAGGCGCTGAAACTCGTATTCTACGATTTTACATTAGCTCATATGGGCTGCTTCTCCTCTATCTTTGTGGAGGCTAAGTATCTTAGGGTGCGTTCTATTTTACACTGCGAGGACTGTACTGCAGGGTTGCCAGAAAGTTTTCATTCAAGTCGCCCCATCTGTGGTCGAAAGTCGCAAAATATTCGCAAAAGTCGCAAAAGGAATTGATTTTTCTAAATAAAAATGCTGAGAAGAACTAAAATAAATTTTTGTATTCTCTTTTTCAGAGTCAAAGGAAAACTTAAGAATATGAATTTGATATATATCTTTATTTAAATAAGTGAAATTTATTACTTTTCACACTAAAAAATACAGAGTACAGCAGATTTTCATGCAGAAAGAGCTCTATGTCTTAGTAAGAGCTCTATTGAGTCTCAAACTATTTAATAGAACGTGTATATATCTCATAATAGAGATAATATCCTATTTGATGTTACTACAGCTGAACGTAGGGACCGTTCGATTTAGTTTAAAACAGGTTTGAAATATTGCATACTTTATTGTGACTATCAGACACCATTTTGACTTCTCGTGTATGAAATGGCATCGTTGATACAGTATTACACAAAAATTATACTTCATTTCACTACAAGTTCATTGACTCTTAGTCTCTTACCGTGCATATAATACAAAACTTTTCTACAATACTATAGCAAGACAGCGTCCTTAAAACTCAAAAATAGACGATTTGAAAAAAATGCTACTATGAAAAAATGAGTTCATAGGTCTCTGCTTAATAATTGTCAAGATTTAGAAGAACGCGTTAAATTAAAAAGTGATTTCTTATTAGAAGATTCATTTTTTGCCTGGAACATTTTTTTTGGAAACCGAATTATTTAGACAGAATTGAATCTAGAAATCTATACTTTAATGTATTTTAACTTTTAAAAAAGGTAAGAGATAGAAAAACGTGTATATTTCTCAAAAAAAAATTAGATTCTGCAGAAGACATAGGAAAAATCAATTTATACAGAGTGCTCTGTTATTGACTGCAGAACGTTGGCCTGCATAATAAGCTCATAAAGACGTAGGGAAAACTTATTTACCAATTTTCGATCTGAGGCTTACTTTGAGAGATAATTAACCAAATACATTAATATAATATTAATACATTATTATGGAAATATACAAAATAATTAAATACGATAAAAAAAGTATTTAATTAAATAACTATTTTAATTAGTTATTTTATTACTTTTAGATTATTAAAAATTTGTATACAACGTGTTCTGTTATTGACTACAGAAACCTAGCTTCCGAAAATAAGCTCTTTAAGAGCAATAAAAAAATTATTTTTCAAATTTTAATCTGAGGCCTAATTTGGGAGATACGGGTATGGCAAAAATTGATACATTTGTTCATTCATTGACTATCATTCGATAGCCAGTAGCCAATGAAAATCAGATGATAAAATCTACAGTAACTAATGTTTCGAGGATTTGAAATCCCCCGATTCTTTCATCCATTTCTGTTGATTTGAAACTTGATTGGGCCACAATGTTAATAATCACTTTAATGATAAAAATCTGTTTATTATAAAAATTACTTAACATATATTATAATCTGACATTAACAAATTAATTTTCTACTAAATATAATTATTATATGATTATTTTCCAAGATGGGAAAAATGGATTCATTTTATTCATAAATTCTTCATACGGCATGGACAAGCATTCAACTGGTTCAGACTCATAAAAATTTTCATAAAAAATCTACAATTATAAAATTGAAAATAAAATTAGTAAACTTCCCGTTACTACCTTTATGAAACTGATATATGCTAGCGCGAATCTATAAAGACGAAAAAAGATACTCTGGAAACATAGTTGCCACGAACAAAATGCAGAAGTAAAGTTTTTCAATGATTTACAAAGAAATCGAAGTAATAGACTAAATAATGAACCCAGGACAAATGAGGCAAGGAATCAAAAAATTAATATATTATTTCCGTATTGGATTTTAACACTAAGATGTCAACGCCACGAGTAAAAAAAAAGTAAACCATTCTTGTTACAATCAGCTGATTATTTCATTGATTAAAGAGGCAGGGGATATCTACTTTATTATTCATTTTAATGTTTTGTGCTATATTTGCTACCCAAGTCTTTTATAATTACGATAGTTTTTCTATTTTTTAGATAACACCTTACATCCCCAAGAACTCGAAATGAATTAATCTATTGGTTATGATTGAAGCTTCGCTTCATAATAGAGTTTTAATTTCCTGGATCGCGCTTTATAAGCAGTTAATAAAATCTGGGTCGCTAGAATACAACACTTACCTTAACCAAATAGTTACTGTCTTTTTGATGCAATTCCCATATAAGTTGTGATCCAAATCTAGGTACCATACGATCATTAATATCTAGAAGTCTTAATTGATATCCGATTGTGCTTTCATGGCCAGAAATGATCAAACATTTTTGTTTTGTTTTATTACTAATTTTTGTTGTAAATAGATCTGTTATAACTTTTGCTAATCCACCTGCAAAAAGAATATTTAAATAATAAGCTTTCGATTACTAGAACTAAATAACACTTGTTGTGCAAAAGATACCGAAATCAAAGAAGTAAATTTTTGTTAAAAAGTATGAGATAATATCTTGATATAAGAAAATTATTCAAATTATTATTATTAGTTTATTATATTTTTATATTAGAAACAGAACCGATTTTAATGAAACTTTTTGTACCGTGTTTATAGGACCCCAAAGAACATTCTGCCAACTTAATGCTTTTAGAAATACTTATTTTGGCTTAAAATTATCATCTAGTATGTATTTTTGGCCGCTAAATACGAATCCGGTATTACACGGATTCTGACATATATTCCGAAAATCGTGCCTTTTTTTGCTAAAAATTTCACTTTTTTGGCACAAAAAACACACGCAATATTTTTTTGGCATAAAAATATATAAAAGTAGCTCGACCCGTATCGGAATTCCGCTCCCGTAGTTACCGTAACCCGTGGCTAAAAACAACAAACAACAAACAACAAATTTCGTAGAAAAGTGGTGAACAAAATTAAAAATTCTTAATAATACAGTAACCTTGGCGTTTGAAAGTAGACTTGTTCATGATGTTGGTCTAGTGAATAATCCAAGTTTGTGACCTCGAACGCTGAACACAACTTTGTCAAAATCGAAAAAAGAGACTAAATTTTCTACAATATGCGACTAGAATCATCTCTGTAGACCCAATAGTATCCGAGATAAATCCTTTCAAAGTTTATCATTTTTTCGAATTGCGAAATTTTTTGCAATATTATATCATTTTGAAATAATTTTGACCCAGAACAACACTAGCACACTCCGTCAGAGATAAATGGAACTACCTACAGCTAGAAAATGGTTCAAGTGATGTCTGAAATATTGCAAAAAATTGCGAAATTAAAATAA